>NW_024068531.1:0-130342 GCF_009389715.1 Phoenix dactylifera | reverse complement strand
CTTATCAAATCGTATGTTCCAACTCCGTGACAGCTTGCCTTTAATCCATAAATGAATTTTTGAAGCTTGCACACCTTAGACTCATCTGCAGATATAAAAATCTTCAGGTTGCATCATATACACCTCCTCTTCTAAATCTCCATTTAGAAAGCGGTTTTAACATCCATCTGCCTGATCTCATAATCTAAGTGTGCTGCTATCGCAAGCATAATCCGAATGGATTTGAGCATTGCCACAGGAGAAAACGTCTCGTCATAGTCAATACCATAACGTTGACGATATCCCTTGGCAACCAGACGGGCTTTATAGGTCTCTACTTTTCCGTCTGCGCCCCGTTTTCTTTTGAAAATCCACTTACACCCTATGGGTTTAATCCCTTCGGGTGGGTCAACTAATGTCCATACATCATTGACCTTCATGGATTCCATTTCGGATTGCATGGCTCCAAGCCATGCATCAGAGTCATGCCTCTGCATAGCATCCATATAGGTGATCGGATCCTCATCGTTTTCATCAAGTTCTGTCCGGCTGACGTGGTACTCTACCTGATCGCCTTAATGGTGCATTTAAGATGGGTTCTGGATCTGATCTAATCAAATCCGACTCAACTAGTTCAGTAGATGGTGTCGAATCTTCTACATGTTGAACTTCCCTAAGCTCAACATTAGAGCTTTTAGTTCCTTCACTAAGGAATTCTTTCTCTAAGAAAACAGCTCTATTGCTTACGAACAACTTTTGTTCTTTAGCAAAGTAGAAGTAATATCCTTTAGTTTCTTTAGGATAACCAACAAAGAAACATTTGTCAGATTTTGGTTCAAGTTTGTCTGTCTTCAAACGTTTGACGTACGCCGGACACCCCAAACCCTAAGATGAGAGAGCATCGGCTTACGTCCAGTCCACATCTCATGTGGTGTTTTATTTACAGACTTACTTGGAACCTTATTTAGAATGTAGCAGGCTGACTCAAGAGCATATCCCCAAAAGGATATGGACAGATCAGCAAATCCCATCATGGATCGAACCATGTCTAACAGAGTTCGATTTCTCCTTTCTGATACACCGTTATACTGTGGTGTACCAGGAGGAGTCCATTGAGAGAGAATCCCATTTTCTCCTAGATATATCAAAAACTCACTGGTGAGGTATTCACCTCCTCGATCTGATCGAAGAGTTTTAATACTCTTTCCAGTTTGTTTTTCTACTTCATTACGATATAATTTGAACATTTCAAATGATTCAGATTTATGTCTCATTAAATAGGTATAACCATACCTAGAAAGGTCGTCTGTAAACGTAATGAAATATGAATACCCACCTCTAGCATTTGTGCTCATTGGCCTACATACATCAGAATGTACAAGGGTCAATAAGTCACTGGCTCGTTCACCTTTTTCGGTAAAAGATGATTTGGTCATCTTACCAAGAAGATATGACTCACAGGTTGTCAATGATTCACAATCATTAACATTGAGGATTCCCTCTTTACTTAACCTGTTCATCCTGTTCTTGTTAATATGACCTAGCCTATGATGCCAAAGGTAGACATCCGTGACATTATCTATTCTAGGACGCTTACTTGACGTGTACATTACATTAACAGGTTGTGATAACAAGTAGATGCCATTGTTCAATTGTCCATTCATTACAGTAACACCATTCATAATGATATCACAAGAACATTTCTTTATTGAAATTTCATAACCGTTCATGGCCAAAAGGCCTACGAAAATTACATTCAATAAGAATGTAGGACAATAGTGACAATCACTTAAAACAACTAAATGAGAATTGAAAATAAGTTTGAGATTTCCTAAAGCTAGAACTGGAACAGATCTTCCATCTCCAACATTCAGAAATCTCTCGCTGTTTTCAAATCTCTCATTGACCTGAAGTCCTTGCAACGAATTGCATATATTAAACAGACTTCCAGTATCTAATACCCAGGTTGAATTATCACATATAGAGAAATTACAAGGTGTTATCATATAAATACCTTGATCAGCAACTGATTGCCTTTTTCTCTTGCTTAGCCTGTTCGGGTCAAGTGAGGTAAGGTACTGAGGACAATTCCTCTTCCAATGCCTCTGCTTCTTACAATAGAAGCATTCTGCCTGACTTTGGTCATCCTTAATCCTTTTGGTCTGACTATGCTGAGTTTTCAGCTTTCTATACCAATTATTGAAGTTGGGACCAGTCAACTTGTCATTATCCAATAATGAGCGAAGTGACAAACTTGTGGCCATTTCTACATAAAAGAAAATTTGGCTATTAGTATATGAATTGACTAAACACAGTAGACTTGAACTTTAGTCTAAAGATACTCCCACTATTTTATACAAATTGGTAACCTCTACCTCCAATTCGAAAAATTACTCCTAATTCTTTAGTAGGCACTAGAACCCAATAGATTGCATATAGGCCCGAGTGTGGCTCGGCTAACCCATATGCACCTATTGGTAGGTTCTAAACCAGTTGCTTCACCAAGCAACTTCTAGTGATAATTTTGCCCTAGGTTCTTCGGCAGGCGTGTGGCGCCTCCACCGAATACCCTAGTCAGGTCCAACCATTAAATGATAGGGTTAAGTCTAATCAACTAATAGACGATCAAGCCCGAGTGTGGCTCGGCTCACCTGACCGCCTATTGAAGGTACACTTAACTCATCATATATTGAATGACAATTCCAATGCTTGATAAGTACCAGGCGTGTCGCGCCTCCAATAATTATTAAAACATTGGACCCATTATCACCCAACTTAATGGGAGGCTATGACCTAGTTATCCCATAACCATTTCATTTTAAGGACCTAATAATTTTAGAGGATTTCTTAATTAGGATAGATAAGAAGATCCGGTTAATCTAATTTCTCCCACTGACTTCACCAAATCAGATTAGACTCAAACCGGTTAAGGAGGCACCTAAATCAGTCAAACTGATTTTTCTTATAGGCATGGGCTAACTCGAATCATTAAGTGATCCAATCAAAATGTGATTGACCATGTCGGCCAGGTAAGTGAGATCGGTGGAAGGGATATGCCATTAACTCGGCAAAGACGAATCAGTGCGGGTAGCTCCCAATTAAAAACCACCGGTCAAAACTGCCAAACTTACCTTAGACACCGACTGGTTAATCAATTTCGATTTGATTACTCAAATGACTCGGGCTACACCTCTGATCCTAAATCAAGTTCCATCTTGGTCTAATCAAAGACATGGACTTGATCCATCTACAACTATTGTAAATTGACCTAGAATTTCCTTGACCTAATCTAGTTACTACTTAATTAGATTTGATCAATTAATTCTATTTGTCCATGTATGATTCTAACCTTAGGTCTAACCCAATCCTAGGAACTTGATTCAAGCTAACCCATATGCCCAAATAATTATGCAATGTCAATTAATTGAGTTACAATTCTATTTCATAACACTTAATTCTCAATTAAGTTTAGACTTATGAAAGTTTTGATCATTGCATATTTCTTTTTAATTACATATTAATTACAATCTTTCAGTTCTTAAAACATATTTTCAGATCTGAGTTTTTGTAATTAATCACATGTAATCAGATTTAATTCATGTTTAAGTCATTATGTTTTATGTTCATGCATCACATATACACAACAACATGAATTAATTCAAACAACATACATCTTATGTATTTATTTTTTCACTTTTATTTTCAGATCTGATTTGTTCATTAAATTCAGAGATCATATGAATCATAAATTTTATTTACATCTAATCTAAACAATATGATTTCAGATTTATTTATGTTACAAATCTTAGCACAAACATGCATCATATGCATCCAAAATTTCAGATCTAGTTAATCATGCATAATCAGCAATTAAATCAATCATAAAAAATACTTTAGATCTAATCTAAGCATGCTCATGATTTCAGATTTAATTACTAAAATTAAAACATAAAAGTTTAAACATGAACCTGGCTCTGATACCACTGAAAGGGGATCCTAGGTTCTTCGGTGTAAGCATGCTGATTTTTTTTTTTTGAACCATGGCTGAACCTGATCGGGTTGCCTACGTACCCCTTCATAAGGGGGATCAAGCCATACGTAGTTCTTTTTAAGTTTCAAATATGCAGCGGAAAAATGAATCAAACAATTTAATTCATGCATGCTTACAAGATCAAATCTAGAAATCAGCACAAATTTAATCTAATTTAATTTGGTCAACCTAAGTCCTCTTGATTCAGACCTAATCCAATCAGGTCAAAAACCCTGATTGAGCCCAGAATTGAATCTAATTCAATTTAGCTCATACTTAGTCTAATTACTCAATCCAATTGAGTTCATTAGCAATCTAATTACTAATCAATCCTCCGATAATTACTTTAATTATTTTATAAGATAATTTGCCAATCGAATTGACCAAATTACTCCTGAATGATTCTTAATCATTCATCAGCCTTCTTGATCAATCAGAAATCTTCTATGCGTGTGACCTCATAGGTTCGAACCTAAGCCGGTAGTATAGGAACGACTTCCTACACTAATCGATGTGACCATCTAGCAATGGTACCCGACGTCCGGATAGGCCGAATATATGCGAAGCAAATATTCTGGAACCTTGAACTATGGTTACTGTATAATTCAATCCCTTTGACTCCTAATGCCAGGATGACTTAGAGCTCACTGTCAACCCTATAATTACTACATCCATTATGTGATTAACTTTAGATATCCCGTGACTCCTCACTGGGATTAACCTGGCCAAGGTTTTGCTAAATTAATCACAAGACATTATCTCCTGTTTCCAGGACGGGTCAATTCCATCTCGACTCACAACTGACTACGCAAGTACTTGACTGCACCCAGTAACCTTCCGTCACTGAATTAGAAATTCAGGTAGTCCGGTACCAAAGTACAATGAGTTGCTTGCTAGTCACAAGTTGCGGTCTCAGGTCAGAGGGCCAAACTTATACCCATATCCACTCGAAACATCTCTTAACAGTAGAGCATTCCGGAATTGGTCACGTTCAGTGAAATATACTCCTACACTTCACCTGTGTGGCATACCAGTGTCTCCACACTCCTTGGTTAAGAGGACAACCAACGTATATGTCACACAACGACCTAATCTTGATAATGCTGTCGTCCTTGTAACAACATATCATTTGGTCGCGAACTAGTTTAAGGACTCGAAGATAAATCCTCCTTTATCATTAATAAGTCCTAAGGACTTCATCATATAAGAGTTCATTTGAAGATGTAAAATGATGAATAATGCCAAAAAATACTTTATTGATTTGTCAATTCATTTAATCATCAACATGTTGACGATTGACATTTAGGATACAATTCCCAACACAATGTTCTTAAACTGATAAATACGTATTTTACCATGAAATTGAATAATCATTTAAATAAATTTAAAATATGGTAAGAAGTAGATAATTCTTTTCTTAAACCAGAATCTGAACTTGTCTCCCTCTTGGTTGCAATCTTGTTCTGACCCGGTTTGGTGACCTGATAGAGTTGTAATCAAGCTAAGGTTATACTTAAATAGGTTTTGGTCCTGAGTAGATTGAAAGTTATAATTAATTATTTTTATATGGGAAAAATGTTTGATTAACCCTTCTTATTAAGTCACGGTCTTGTTTATTTTATCTGGTTGAGTTCAGTCTGAAGCAGTTTAGCGAGAATTATATTTAAATGACGTTGGACTCGAGGACAAGTCAATGATCATGACCCACCTCAAATCCAAAGCCAATTCCCCTATCCTTCCCAGATCAGCAGCCATCCAACGGACTTGCCATTCTTTCTTTACCAGCTGAAACAGGGGAGACTTTTATGCCGTTGATTTCAAATCCTCCCCAGCACACCCAGATCCTCATTTCAAAGCAACACACCCAGATCCTCGTTTCAAAGCAACGCTCCAAATCCTCCGCGATCGATTCCCAGCTCCAAGCCGTGATCGGCTCCCACCAACCTTCCATTCCTCTTCTCCCGCGATGCATCCAGCCAGGCGTTTTCCGCATCCAGGTAGCTACGACATCGTCTTCATCCCCGGGTGTTCCGCCTGCGACCATTCCTCCGTCGATCCCGCAGCCAGCCCTCTTCCCAGCAGCCGAGATCCAGCTCTTCCACATCAGCCCGTTCCAGCCGCATCCAACGAGCACACCAGCGAGCAGCTCCTCCGTCTTCATTCGGATTCACCTCCCAGCAGCCAATGATCTAAAGAAGGAAAGCAATGAAGCATGATTCCTTCAACGGATCCACACCAGCGACCAGCATCCTGTTTGTCGCCATCACCATCCGCGTCTCCTCTGGATTCAAAATCCCCAAATCCCGGATCCCGTCCGCACTCACCAACATCTGCAAATCAAGCCCGAAATCCAGCCCTTCATCCTTTTCGTCCGCAATCTACCCTCCAGCATCTCGCCCCGGAATCACAGCAGCCTAGCATTCAGCCCCGTCTCCCGTCCGTATTCATCTTCCACGGATCACTCCTCCGCGACCAGCTCCCGTGATCCAGCCGATGATGTGCACTCCGCCCAAGGATCATGCGTCCGCTCCCTTTGGATTCATGGCTGGCTTCACCAAGAAAGGAGAGACCTATATAAGAGAGGGGAGAGCTTGGTTTAGAGGAGGAGGGGACTCGGTGGAGAAGAAAACAGGGGAGACCCCCTGTTTCGGTGAAAAAGGAGAAACCAGCCGAGAGAGAAGAAGAGAAAAAGAAATAAAAAAAAAGAAAGAGAAAGGAGGGGGGACTTGAGGCGGATGGCGTGGAGTATCCTAGCAAGCCGATCAAAGTCGCCAAGCATCATGAGCAGCTAAACCTCGGTTTAGGGGTTTGATGAAGCCATAGAGGAGTATTCGTTTCATTTTTATTGATTTGAGTTTGTATTGTAAGATTGTTGCATGATGAAGAATTTATCAATTGATCTTACGATTTTTCCAATTTATGTGAATCATTTATCTTGCATGAAATATTTTACATAGATTGATCTATTTCATCAAATCCAACACCTGTGGTTTGGAGGAGATATTCATGTGACATCGATTTCATGTTTAATGATTTAATGATCAGATGCATCATGCTAGGTTAGACAGGTCATGCTTATCGTTTGAGTAGATGGTTTGTGCTAGACTTAGATGATTCATGCTGCGAATTAATCATAATTTTTAATGATTGCTTTGGCTTGTAGTCGGAAGCAATCAAGTCTTAAATACAACTCAATCACTAAAAGCGTGACGGATACAACTCTATCGGTAGAATCTAGCCCTAAACACCTTTCTCCATTGATAATTCGTACTACTATATCTACATTAATTCTTAGTTTTTATCATTTACTCTAGCTTATACTCATAGATTAATTTAGTTAAATCAAGTTAGCAAATTCTTCTTCGTGATTTATTTTTAAAAGAAAAATAACTTGTCTCCAATCCCTGTGGACCGACACCCGTAATCACTATCCTACAGGATACGTGCTATTGTGTGGTTTATTTTTGAAATTGAAATAACCGATCAATTTTTGGCGCCGTTGCCGGGGATTGCTTGCATAGTTATTTTTCCTATCATTATAAAAAAAATTAATTAAAAAAAAAACTTTCAAAAAAAATTAAAATAAATAAAAAATTATTTTCTATTATTGTTATTTTTCTTATTTTTTTCTCTAATACTAATTTTTTTTAAAATTTTCTTTTGATCTTATTTGATCAGGAATCGAAGGAAAAATCTGGGATGATCAAAAAGAGAACTGCTGAAAAAGGAATATTGTAGAGGTTTGCCTTAAAAAAAAAATTAAATTGCTGGGAAAATTTTCTTTGGTAACCTCTAAACCTTTCTTATTTAAATTAAGTATTAGCTTGAAATTTTGTGGTGATTGTTTGATTTAATTTCAGCAAAAGTGTGAATGCATGTTTGATACACATACACAAATTAATCCGCACATAGTAAGGGCAATCACCCCAACAAGATAAGAGCCGGATTTCATCACCGGACTCTTGCCCAACTTAGGTGAACTCAATCTCACATAGTGTCACTTTAATTAAAATCAATTAGACATTGGCTCCTAGGGACATTCGAGCTCAATAGGACGAAGATCACCAAAAGTTGCACCAATTTCGCTCTGTGGCTTAGTTGATGTCTAGGCAAGCTTTGTCCCTATAAGGGAGACAGTTCATCTGTTCGAGGCAAGTAGGTTTTAAGTGGGACCTTTGCGAACGCATCGTGACCCCTCCACTTACCTGGGAGCTTACCTGGTCAACTCGGTTCATTAGACCGGATTGGAGGCTTAGGTGACCTCTTCAAACCAGTTAGGAGCTGTCTAGTGATTTTAGGACAAAGATTAGGATTGATATGCTTTTCTCTTTTATTGCATGCTTGATTGATCGAGTACTAGTGTATGCACGGTAGTCGTTCTAGAGTACAAAACCTATTACCTTTTGACCCTGAAATAGAACGAACCCTTAGGAACATTCGAGCTAAGATCAAAACATTAGGATCATCCCCACCTCTTAAGATGGCTGAAGAACAATCCAAACTCCTGAGGGAGTACTTTACTCCCACTATTTACACTTCCCCATCTTGCATTCGATTACCTGAGGTAGCAGCTGTACAATATGAAATAAAGTCTAGTGTGATCCAAATGCTCCCATCTTTTTATGGGCTCACCAACGAAGACCCATACAAACATTTAGATGAATTTCTTGAGATTTGCACTACTGTCAAGATTCAGAACTTCACTGATGATGCCCTGAAACTTAGGTTATTTCCCTTCTCCCTTAAAGATAGAGCCAAACAATGGCTGAATTCTTTAGAAGCTAACTCGATTCGTTCTTGGGATCAAATACAACAAGAATTCCTTAAAAAATACTTTTCCATAGGAAGAACGAACCAGTTTAGACGTGCCATTACAAGCTTCTCCCAAACTGAGGGAGAAGAATTTCATGAAACTTGGGAGAGATTTAGGGACCTAATCCGTAAATGCCCTCATCATCAAATACCTAAGTGGCAACTAGTGCAATGTTTTTATGACGGATTGACAGAACGAAACCGTCAGATGATCGATGCTGCATGCGGGGGCACTTTTATGCTTCAAAATGAGCATGAAGCATGGCAATTATTTGAAAATCTTAATGAAAACTCCCTCCACCATGCTTCATGTTCTCGTCAAGCACCCCCGAATTCTCAAAGAAAAGGGACCATTTATGAAATAAGTCATTCTATGGACCTGTTTAGCAAGGTAGATGCATTGTCCCATAAGATTGACCAACTGATGATAGGTGGACATTACATGAACTCTTCCCAAGCACAAGTGTGTACTATCTGTTCTAGCCCATCCCACCCTATTCATGACTGCCCTTCAGCGCTCCAATTCTCCGAACTCGTGCAAGAACACATCAATGCTGCTCAAACACAGCCTAGATCGGGTACTGACCCATTTTCCAATACATATAACTCGGGATGGCGAAATCATCCAAATTTTTCTTGGAAGCAGCAAGCTTCGAACACAGCCCAACCCTATTCCCAAAATTTTCAATTCCTCAGAATTTTCAAACCCCACAAAAATTCATCCCTACCGTCCCTCGATTCAATTTCAACACACTCCTCCTCCACCCCAAAGAAACACAGCCTTTGAGGAGAAAGTGTTGAACGCTCTTCAAGGTTTGGAAACCATTACACAATTGGTGCACTCTCACACGCAATCAATCGCCAAGCTAGAATCCCAGATGGGGCAACTAGCTAATGCACTGAACAAGCGAGAGGAAGGAAAGCTTCCAAGCCAACTACTAAGTAGTCCTAGGGGACAATACATGGTTCAAGAAAATCAATTAAATGCAATTCATCATGAACAAGCCAATGCTTTGACTACCCTAAGGAGTGGACGTATAATAGACAATAAGATTGGGGAGGACAACAATAAGGAAGGTGAAGAAGAGGATAGAAATGTGTCAAATGAAAATCTAAAACCTTCTTCTTCTTCTTCGGCTAGTCCATCTTCTGCCAAAACTCACATCCCAAAGGCCCCATTTCCTGAAGCTCTTACTTCATCCTCTCCATTTGGCAAAAAGGAAACTTCATTAGAAGAGATGATAGAGGTCTTCAAACAAGTTAAAATCAACCTCCCACTCCTTGATGCCATCAGACAAGTTCCCTCCTATGCCAAATTTCTCAAAGACCTTTGTACACAAAAGCGAAAATCTAGGACACATGTGCCTAAAAAGGTCTTCCTAACTGAGCAAGTGAGTTCTATTCTCCAACACAACACCCCTCCAAAATTCAAAGATCCTGGTGCTCCCACGATCTCCTATGTCTTAGGAAATAATTTCATTGATCGAGCACTCTTAGATCTAAGGGCAAGTGTCAACCTTTTACCTTATTCAGTTTATGAGAAATTTGGTTTAGGTGAGTTAAAACCAACCTCGGTATCCCTTCAATTGGCTGATCGATCTGTAAAAACACTACGTGGGATAATTGAAGATGTTCTTGTCAAGGTAGACAAATTCTATTTTTCAGTAGATTTCATTGTCCTTGATATGGAACATGAGCCCAATCCTAATAAACAAATCCCCGTGATCCTTGGGCGGCCCTTTTTAGCAACAGCCAATGCATGCATCAATTGTAGAACAGGGGTAATGAACATATCATTTGGGAACATGAAGGTAAAATTAAATGTGTTCAATGCGGCCGACCAACCCGCGAGGGAAGTTGAGTATTTTATGATAGACAAAATAGATGAACTCATAAAAGGAGATGCAAAAACTACCTCACTGTGTCTGGCTGAAGACAATAAACTTAGCGCTTGTTGGGAGGCAACCCAATTCTTTTAGTTTTCTTTAACATTGAGGACAATGTTAGGTTTAGGTTTGGGGGTATTTTTAAGTATTTTTAATCATTTTTTGTTTTGTTTGCATCTCTTGCATTCGTTTTCACTTCATAATGTCAGGTTTATCAAAAGAAATAAAAAATAAAAAAAAATAAAAAGATCTTTTAAAAAAAATGTGTTCATTTTCATTTTTTATAAAATAATAATAAAAAATAATTTAAAAAAAAGTTTTTATTTTTAAAAAACCTAATTTCTATACATTTATGCAAGAATGATAAACACACAAGGTATATAAAATCTAAAAAGCCCAATGACTAGCCGGAAGTAAAACAAATTTAGGTTCTTTTCATTAAGTCTCTCTTAGGGAGTTGTAAGCTAATTAATACTTCGGAATTTCACTACACACTGGCCGACACTTCTAAGGTCTAGGCTCGACATTATGTTGATAGTATAGTAGCAACCTTGGACCCTGATGAATCATACTTATCTAATCCAAAAATATATATATATATATATATATATATATCAATAATAATGGATTTAGTCAGGAACATCGAAAAGGGCTACCTATTGTCAAAGGTCAAGTGGGCTTGTGATGAGAACTCCGAGCATAAGTCCGTATGGGAGTCTTGATGCCTGACACCTTGTGCCAACTGGTGTGAGAGTTGTCGACTGATTGCTCGTTACACGGAGAAATCACCACAAGAGTAAAAGTGCACAATTTATATATCTTTTATGATGTTAAAAAAAAAAAAAACTCTGTATTGACCTTGAAAAAGACAATAATGTGAAAGCCGTCGTTGTGAAAATTCGAGTAAACTGGAATATTACAGATAAAGCCCGTGAAATATTAAAGTAAACAACCACAACTCTCGAAATCCTGCAGATAAGATGATTTTGAATCAGTGAGCAGGTCCTTTCGACCAATTCTTAGAAAACTACTAGTATTAACAATATTTTGGAGATCCGAACTCTTAGCTTGTGTATGGTCCAGATTTCACCGAGCACTCCAGTATAAATGAGTCTTACAACTCCCTAACGGAAACTTAATGACTTCAACTTGAATTGCATCTCGACCTAGAATTTGGCTGACTTAGTAAATAAAACCGTGTGTGCTTTGAAATTCTTATCATTTATGTATCCTAAATTAGATTTTAATTATAAAAAAGAGAGTTTTTTTTAGCTATTATACACTTGGAATTTGAATTTTCATCGATCGAATTAAAAAAAAAAAAAAACAACAACAACAACAATTAATCATAACAATAAATATTGAAGTTTGTGGGTATCTTCACTGGAAACCCTCACGAGACTATAACTCGTCCACTAGGGTAACCTAGGGGTTTAAAGCCTTGTTGCATATGGTAAATGCAATCGCGATGCCTGCGAAAGTGAGTTAGAGTTTTTTTTCTAATTTTATTTTGCTCGAGGACTAGCAAAATATAGGTTTGGGGTGTGATAAGTGCTTAATAATTCATAAATTAGTTATCTTTCCATAGCACTTATCAATGTTCTTAAACTGATAAATACGTATTTTACCATGAAATTGAATAATCATTTAAATAAATTTAAAATATGGTAAGAAGTAAATAATTCTTTTCTTAAACCAGAATCTGAACTTGTCTCCTTCTTCGTTGCAATCTTGTTCTGACCCGGTTTGGTGACCTAATAGAGTTGTAACCAAGCTAAGGTTATACTTAAATGGTTTTGGTCCTGAGTAGATTGAAAGTTATAATTAATTATTTTTATATGGGAAAATGTTTGATTAACCCTTCTTATTAAGTCACGGTCTTGTTTATTTTATCTGGTTGAGTTCAGTCTGAAGCAGTTTAGCGAGAATTATATTTAAATGACGTTGGACTCGAGGACAAGTCAATGATCATGACCACCTCAAATCCAAAGCCAATTCCCCTATCCTTCCCAGATCAGCAGCCATCCAACGGACTTGCCATTCTTTCTTTACCAGCTGAAACGGGGGAGACTTTTATGCCGTTGATTTCAAATCCTCCCCAGCACACCCAGATCCTCGTTTCAAAGCAACACACCCAGATCCTCGTTTCAAAGCAACGCTCACAAATCCTCCGCGATCGATTCCCAGCTCCAAGTCGTGATCGGCTCCCACCAACCTTCCATTCCTCTTCTCCCGCGATGCATCCAGCCAGGCGTTTTCCGCATCCAGGTAGCTACGACATCGTCTTCATCCCCGGGTGTTCCGCCTGCGACCATTCCTCCGTCGATCCCGCAGCCAGCCCTCTTCCCAGCAGCCGAGATCCAGCTCTTCACATCAGCCCGTTCCAGTCGCATCCAACGAGCACACCAGCGAGCAGCTCCTCCGTCTTCATTCGGATTCACCTCCCAGCAGCCAATGATCTAAAGAAGGAAAGCAATGAAGCATGATTCCTTCAACGGATCCACACCAGTGACCAGCATCCTGTTTCTCGCCATCACCATCCGGTCTCCTCCGGATTCAAAATCCCCAAATCCCGGATCCCGTCCGCACTCACCAACATCTGCAAATCAAGCCCGAAATCCAGCCCTTCATCCTTTTCGTCCGCAATCTACCCTCCAGTATCTCGCCCCGGAATCACAGCAGCCTAGCATTCAGCCCCGTCTCCCGTCCGTATTCATCTTCCACGGATCACTCCTCCGTGACCAGCTCCGTGATCCAGCCGATGATGTGCACTCCGCCCAAGGATCATGCGTCTGCTCCCTTTGGATTCATGGCTGGCTTCACCAAGAAAGGAGAGACCTATATAAGAGAGGGGAGAGCTTGGTTTAGAGGAGGAGGGGACTCGGTGGAGAAGAAAACAGGGAGACCCCCTGTTTCGGTGAAAAAGGAGAAACCAGCCGAGAGAGAAGAAGAGAAAAAGAAATAAAAAAAGAAAGAGAAAGGAGGGGGGACTTGAGGCGGATGGCGTGGAGTATCCTAGCAAGCCGATCAAAGTCGCCAAGCATCATGAGCAGCTAAACCTCGGTTTAGGGGTTTGATGAAGCCATAGAGGAGTATTCGTTTCATTTTTTTGATTTGAGTTTGTATTGTAAATTGTTGCATGATGAAGAATTTATCAATTGATCTTACGATTTTTCCAATTTATGTGAATCATTTATCTTGCATGAAATATTTTACATAGATTGATCTATTTCATCAAATCCAACACCTGTGGTTTGGAGGAGATATTCATGTGACATCGATTTCATGTTTAATGATTTAATGATCAGATGCATCATGCTAGGTTAGACAGGTCATGCTTATCGTTTGAGTAGATGGTTTGTGCTAGACTTAGATGATTCATGCTGCGAATTAATCATAATTTTTAATGATTGCTTTGGCTTTTAGTCGGAAGCAATCAAGTCTTAAATACAACTCAATCACTAAAAGCGTGACGGATACAACTCTATCGGTAGAATCTAGCCTAAACACCTTTCTCCATTGATAATTCGTACTACTATATCTACATTAATTCTTAGTTTTTATCATTTACTCTAGCTATACTCATAGATTAATTTAGTTAAATCAAGTTAGCAAATTCTTCTTCGTGATTTATTTTTAAAAGAAAAATAACTTGTCCCAATCCCTGTGGACCGACACCCGTAATCACTATCCTACAGGATACGTGCTATTGCGTGGTTTATTTTTGAATTGAAATAACCGATCAATTTTTGGCGCCGTTGTCGGGGATTGCTTGCATAGTTATTTTTCATATCATTAAAAAAAATTAATTAATTAAAAAACTTTCAAAAAAAATTTAAATAAATAAAAATTATTTTCTATTATTGTTATTTTTCTTATTTTTTTCTCTAATACTAATTTTTTTTAAAATTTTCTTTTGATCTTATTTGATCAGGAATCGAAGGAAAAATCTGAGATGATCAAAAAGAGAACTGCTGGAAAAGGAATGTTGTAGAGATTTGCCTTAAAAAAAAAATTAAATTGCTGGAAAAATTCCCTTTGAACCTCTAAACCTTTCTTATTTAAATTAAGTATTAGCTTGAAATTTTGTGGTGATTGTTGATTTAATTTCAGCAAAAGTGTGAATGCATGTTTGATACACATACACAAATTGATGATAGAAAGTCTACATCAGAATATGTGCAATGGTGGTTCAGTAAATTGGAAGAGTTCCAAACAACCGATCATTATAGATTCTACCTTAGAAGCTGAATGTTAAGCCGTATCTAAGGGTGTAGGGAAACCTTCTGGTTAAAAGTTTATTGCAGAGTTAGGTGTAATGTCATTAGATGCCATAACACTTTACTGCGATAACATTGGCACCATAGCACTAGCTATGGAGCCAAGGTCTCATCAGAAGTCCAAGCACATAGAACGCGCTTTCACCTCATACGCGACTATGTTGAGAAGAATATGTAGAGGTGCAGAGAGTAGACTCCGTGGATAACATGGCAGACCCGTTCACTAAGCAGCTAAGTCAGCAAAAGACTGAAGCCCACCTTAAGAAGATGGAGCTTAGATATATGATGATGGCTTTAGTGCAAGTGGGAGATTGTTAGATGTATGCCTAAGAAGCCAATCTGGCTGACACATTGTTAATTCTAGGACATAATTTTGTACTTGACTATTTATTATTGAATAAATAAAAGGCATCTTTTCATTCATATTATTATGTGTCATGAATCGTCCAAGAAATTAATAAGATGATGCATATTCTCAAGAGTTGAGAATTTGAGCCATGTATCATTGATGATTAATTTCTAAATGCTCCTGATCAATGGATCATCACGAGGACGGTGATCGATCCAATCAGTGCCAGATCACTTTCTTATAGGATGGACGAGACTTGAGTCCATAGTGGGGACACTGAAGTGATAGTGCAGGTGCTTGTTAGAGAACAAGGGTACGAGCGTGACCAAGACAAGAAGTCACTTGGATGTCTATCCATTCGTCATGACTTGCTTGAGTTGCAGTAGTATGACTGGTCCTTGACCTGCGGTGCTTCAGCTACTCACAGTGAGGTTATTGTAGTTTGACTACACGTATACATGGTCTCTAGTCATATGGGTCCTTGTAGTGTAGATGGCTGCAGTAAGTTCACTGTAGGAGTAGGGTATGCACTCACATGGAATCTATCGACCTTGATAGAAGAGGAGTGATCCTATGTGATTTGTTAGACTGATTCTAAGACCTTGGCCAGGGCATTAATATAAAGTGGAGAAAGAGTTTTCCACTAATGAACTCGAGTCGAATAAATCTTGACATATGACAGCAAGGGTTTGACGGTTATCCGACCTCCGTCCTGTAGGGATCCACGATAGTAGGACTATATCATATGATAACTGCACCTAGAGGTTCATCATTCTATTCTACTGGTAGCCACTACATGCTGCTAGGTGTCACTGGTGGATGGTGGGACTCACAGAGATTATCTCGATGATCGATAAACCCTAATGAGTAGAGTTGGAAGTTCCAATCCATTGAAAGGAGTTTTCAATGATATTGTGATAGAGATCATAATATATCTCACTACCAGTCAGAGTAGAACCTATGGGGTCACACACACTAGAAGTATTGACAGATCCGATGGTTGAATCGTGATTAGGAATCACAAGTAATCAATTCGATTGATATTCAATTGAAGAAGGAATAAAGGGAATTAATTAATTGGACTTAACACAAATCCTACTTCGAGTAGGATTCCTAGAGTCCTAATTGGATTAGGACTGGGAATCCTAGTTGGAGTAGGACTGGAATTCCTACTTGGAATAGGATTCCTACAATCCTAATTAGATTAGGAATTTTGAATTAAAATTGGATTCCTACTTGGAGTAGGATTCCTAGAGTCCTAATCGGATTAGGACTTCGGATTCAAATTAGAGTCCTAATTGGATTAGGACTAAAATTAAATAAGTCCTAATTGGATTAGGATTCTTAAGTCACAATTAATTATTAATCTAATGAATCAATAAGACTCCTAATTGGATTAGGATTGAAGAGTTCAATTGAGTCAAAATTGATTTAAGTTCTAATTGGATTAGGACTTACCTAGATTGGATCCAAATTGGTTCCCCTTGGGTTAAGCCTAATTGGATTAGGGCTTGACCACATTAGGGCATTCCAAACCCTACCTAAAGTGGATTAGGGTTTTCCAAGAGGGAGGGGCTTGCGCCCTCCCTTTTGACTCCTTGGAGCGGCAACAAGAGGGGCCGGCGCCCCTCTGGAATAAAATCAAGGGAGCTCCTAAAAGTTAGGAGCTCCACTTGTTATAAGAAGGAGGCTAATTGGGGGGCTGACCTAATTTATGAGAAGTCTTCTCCCTTTCAGCCGTACGCCCCCTCCTCCTCCTCCTTGGTTTCAGCCGCAAGCAAAGGGGAACAAGGAAAAGCTTGGTGGCCTCTTCATCTTCCTTCCTTCCCAACGCAGGAAAAAGAAAGAAGGCTGCAGGGGCTTTGTTCTTTTACTTCTTTCATCCTTCTTCTTCCTCCTCTCAAGCACAATCAAGGGTTGATTGAAAGAGAGGAGATCAGCCATCAAAAGTTATCTCTCAAGGGAGCTAGCACCCCGGGGAGAATGGAAAGCTTGGATTGGTCCTCTGCTTCGTGTGCATACCCGTAGAGGCCGGGCACTTGAACGGCTTCAAGCGAACCTTCATCCTAAACCACGAACTTCAGTTTGCGGTGATCATCTACCCGCACAAGGTGAAGATCTGATCTTCTAATATTTTTAAAAAGTTTTTAATCCTTATCTATCTATGAACGGTTTTTGAACAACGTTTCGCGATGAACGGTTGATCCCGCGCATGCCTCTTCCGCTGCATCTGAATTTTTTAAAATTTCAGCGGCATGATCGGGATATTCTAACACAACTTGAATGTGCCAGGTCGTCGCATCTTCAGCGCATCCCACCACGCCTCACAGCCATCCAGCCAATTTCCCAATCCTCCACGCCATCAACGCAATCGAAGCAACATTTCTTCTCCTAGCAGCCATCCGTTTCTTCTCCCAGCAGCCATCCATTTCTTCTCTTCCGAGTTCCAGCTCCTTCTCGTGAAGCCAGCGAATCCCATATGCAGCGTCCCAGCCGATTCAAGGAGCCGCTTCAGCCGCCCGTGATTCTCCCCCAAATCCCAGCATCCCAGCCTCTTCTCCCATCCGTATTCATCATCCACGGATCCGCTCCTTCCAGCACCGATTTCAATCGACCGTTTCAAAGATCCACAGCTTCATCCCGTGCGGAAACAAGGGGGAAGAAAGGATCCCACGCCCACTTCTAATTCGGCGTCCACAAAGCTTCCGGATTCCACATCTCTTCCGAATTTGAAATCCCAAGCGTCCGAGCTCCACGGATCACGCCGGCGGTCCAGCCTCCTCCGCATCCAAGCACCCACGGTGCTCTTCATCCGGATCCACCTCCCGAGATCCCGCAGCCGTTTCTCCTCCTCTCCATGCGCAATCAAGGATCCATGCTCTGGCGATCTATAAAAAGGGGAGAATGAGAGGAGGAGGGGGGTCCTCGGTTGGGGTTGAGGCCAAGAAACAGAGAGGAGGAGGGGAGGTTCTCGGCTTGGTGAGGGGAAGCTCTGTTCAAAAGAAACAGAGGAGGAGCTCTGTTTTCCGAGGAGAAGGAAAAAAATAATATTTTATTTTTTTTAGTGTTCAACCGAGAGGGGTTACTTGTTCCCTTGTTTTCATTTTTTTTTCTTCTTACTTTTGTAAGCATTTTCCTTTTTATGCAAGCTATTAAATTTTCTTTTATGCAATCCATGTTATAGGTTTTGTTTAATTTCTGTTCTTTTATGCAATCCATTAATTTTCTTTCATGCAATCTATGTTCCAGGCTTCAATCTTCTTAAGCACTATTTTCATCCATGCCAAAATTTTTCTTTGAGTAGTTAAATATTTCATTAAATTTATAAATGCTCTTCGATTCCAAGAATCCGTCTTTTGTTTACTTTCAAATAGAAAACATTCTCTGGTAAACTAGAGAATCATTCAACATCCCCGAAGTAATGATCTTCTTTTGTTATTCAAAAATTGATTTTGAATCCGAGTGAATGTTTTAATTTTTATGCAACTCCAATCTCCTCCCTGTGGATCGACCTCTTACGACCACTATTCTTCGAGTAGAAAAGGTAAGAGTAAAATTAAATTAAACTTTGTTTGTCGGTTCTAACAACGATCTGTTTAGCATATTTTTAGGTAAATAGGAATCAGACAACGGAAACAACACATGAAAGGTGCTTGGAAGAAGAATGAAGGTTGTGTGAGATATACTTCTAATTCTATTTCCATATATACCAATTTTGAAGAATTGAGCGGCAGATTCTAAAGAGGTATGTGATATTGCTATTAGCTTCACTTCGAGTAGTACTAATGAGAAGAAGATTGCTACTTCTTTAGCTTTCTATGTGGATAAATCTATGAAATGGGATGTAAAAGGTCAAGTTGGTGTGATTGTTGCCTGGTTTCCTTAGAGACACTAAAAAGAGGTCTAATTCTGGTGGTGAAGCAGACTCTTCCATTCAGCTTCTGAAGATCGAGGACAAAGGTGTTGAACATGAATATAAGTTCAAAGTCTTGATTAAGCTCTCTTATAATCCTTTATTTTGTTGGGATAAGAGGATTGTTGTTAACATGATTGGTTCTTTTGATGCTGTGGAGAATTTTGAAGATGACACTATATCTAAGAAGCATATGAAGATTTTTCACAATCTTATGTTAACACTTGAAGAGTGTAAGAAGGTCTATCCTGAGTATAAGAAACAAAGAAAGCTCTGGCTCTTCAAAACCTATTTTTGAGAGTCTTGTGGTAATCTTGGGAATTCTAGTGATGCTGGCAATGAGGTTCCTATCATCAGAAAGATAGTTTAATCTGGTTCACCTGGCTCAGCAGGCAGTTGAAGAACCTCAATTTTAAACATGGTCAATGTTGGTTTTGTCCCTTAACATAAGGTGACAACTGATGGTGCCCTACGGAACAAGCTGGTAGGTTGGATCCCTGGCTAAATTCTCACAAAGCACCGTCTGGGGTGGTTGAACATATAGCTTCGACAGGAGCTAATACTATCAAGAGTGTCAGTCCAAAGTCTAGTGAAGGCAATGATATTGCATATGAATCCTTATTGTAGTTGTGAAAAGATAGCATCAGATGGTCAAGAATTGGTTTAGGATGATGTGGCTAGAACTATGGTCTTGGTTGGGTTTTCCATGAGCAAGAGTGCATGCCCTGTAGGTATCTATTCTTAAGATATTTGCATCTTAGAGAAGTGAAGACGAAGTTGGATAAGTTTGGATAGTCTCAGGCTAAAGGGAATTATAGATTGACTACGATTGGTCTATTTGATAGGAACTCCGGAACCAGCTCATTGATATCGATCGCAAATGTAAGTTGTCAATTATAAAGGATGCGAGTATCTTGTTGGAAGAGCTTAGAAATAAGGTGCGGAAGAAGTCAAGCAAATGGTTAAGATAGAAAAGGAATTGCTAGAAAAGGAGTTTCAAGAGGGTGGTGATGGTGGCTCTTCTTAAATTTGATCTTTTGTCGTAACTGGAGTGGTTTTATTTTCATCATGAAGCTTGTAGCATGGAATGTTAGGGGTTGGAAAACCCTAGAAAGATGATTTAGTAAAGTATAGAATCTAGCGGGTTCATTTTTGTATGCTTGCAAGAGCCAAATTTCTTATCCAATTTCTCCTTTTTTGGAATCTTTTGGTGGTTCTAGTATCAAATCTTGGTTTTGGTTGGATGTGGATGGTGCTTCTGGTGGATTTTTCATCGGTTGGTCTGATCAGTATGTGAACTATTTAAATTAGGTCACAAGGAAACACTCTATTTCAGTGAAGTTATCTGGGGCAGGCAAAGAGGTCTAGTGTAAGCTTCAATTTTACACACTTGAAGACTAAACTATCTGGGCAAGAAACTTAAGAAATTCTAGAATTAAGGAATAAATGAATTTAAACTCAAAGGCAAGATGATGAACTTAGTGCTAGAGGCTAACTAGAGACAACAAGTAGCTTACCTTACTATTGAAGGCCCTTGTTATCATCCCCCGACATCCACCGATCATTGCAGAAGGATGCTAAACTGTCAAAATCCACCAATTCTACCCCGTCGATCCCGGAATCGCCCTGGAATTTACTGGAGTTGAATAGAATCCATCATGCCAAGAACTAAAAGCAACCACAAGCTAACATATACTAATTAAGGAAAATTTTCATTGCATTAATGTGTGAAAAAACTAAGTATATATACATAGTGCGTGTCTATAAGCTCTAGGGCCCCATATAATGACAAGGATAAAAGGTGCCTTTTGATCTCGACTAATTAAAAACTTGAAAAGCAAGACCCAAAACCACTAGAGCAAGTAATATCGGTTGAAGGGGTGCTTATAGAACAAAAATCATTCATACGGTGGGCTAAGAGCTATCAAAATTCTGGAAGAGTTTATGCTGTCAGACCTTCTGACGGTGGATCTGCTCCTAAATATAGATCTTGTGCTCCCAGATAAATTCTGAGGGCATAATAGTTATCGTGACATCAGGATCCGGCCCATTTGGTTATTGTTTGAGTTGGGGACGGTTCCCACATGCATCATCTCTCTTAAATTCTTGTATTCATTTATTGTTATTTGTTAACCGATATTTATGGGCCTCTTGAATTTTCTTATATAATGGTTTTAAAGAAAGTATATCATCTAAATATTTTTATTTATTTAGATATAAAGAAATAATAAAGTAGCATGGAAATCTGACAAAATTGCTTATTTGGCGAAAATGTGACTCCTTTCTTGCTAATGGAATATACTGTGCAAAACTTTCTAAGTGATCGTACACACACACATACATACGTTTATATATATATCGCTGGTTATTGATGTATCGCTGTAGAGGATGTCCCATTAACACATGGACCAAGATGAAGGAAAAGTTGCGAGTGATACTTGATGCATATATTGTGGTGGTCTGTTAAGGCTTATCAGGAAGTGGGGTTCTTGTCTCACCTGAGAACAATATACAATGGTTTGCACAAAAATTTCTGAACTCACTAATAGCAAATCCCTATCCAAGCAATACTCTACATATGAATATTTCATTATTTCATTTTCAAAATTTGTCTTATTCATACATTACAATTATACATCCGTAGTAGAGTTCAATGGTCACCAAAGCGAGGCTTCAAACTCAAAAAATTTGATTGATGGAATAGAAGAACAATTCTTTCTCTTTCTAGCAACCTCAAGTTCTTGAAATATATTGGTCATTCAATGTATAAACTCAAAAGGTTGGTATGAAAATTCTTTAGCAAATTCTCTTGTGCACATGAAATTTTTAATTTTTTAAAAGCAAAAGTACCCAATGATGACCCAAAGATTGATTCATAAATTGATTTTGATGATCACAAACCTTGAAGTATAGATACTATGCTTATGTTGCAAGGAGAAGATATTTATTTTGCAAGGAACATAGCAGTTGGGAGAACACAGAAGGCCTCCAAAGCTCTCACGTTGGAAGAAAGCTACAATTATTGGCCCAAAGTTTAAAGTTCAAAGGATTCAAATTGGAGGGAGTAAAATCAAAGAAAATTCAAAAGAACAGTTTCGAGTCGACTCCAGTGGAATTCGAGTCGACTCCGGAGAAGTATGAGTCGACTCCGGAGAAGTATGAGTCGACTCCTGGAGTCACAGGCAGAAAGTCAGAGAGCAGTTTTCGGGTCTGAGATTCGAGTCGACTCCAGTGGAACGCGAGTCGACTCCGATGGTTGGTAGGTCGACTCCAAGAAAGCAGAGTCGACTCTCAGCGGAACACAAGGAAAAAGTCAGAGAGCATTTTGGGACTCTGAGTATCGAGTCGATCTCCCGCATTGCACCGAGTCGACTCCGAGAACTTCCGCGCCGATCAACACAGACAGAAACCAACTTACTGCCGCTGAGATTCGAGTCGACTCCCAACAGTTCGAGTCGACCTCCAAGGCAGCGCGCCCCAAAAATGCAGAGGATCAGTTTTCGGGCTCTGAGAGCCGAGTCGACTCCACAGAGAATCCGAGTCGACTCGAGGAAGAAAATCAGAAAGTATGTCCTCTGGATTCATGGGATGAGCCGACTCCGAAGATGCCAAGGTCAGCTCCAGATGTTGGCGAGTCGACTCCGGTTAAGTCGAGTCGACTCCCAGTCAAGGCATGCACTTTAATTCAAATTTGGAACAGTAGCCGAGTCGTCTCAGTAAAGCACGAGCCGACTCCCTGCAAACAGGCGAGTCGACTCCTGATCGCGCGAGTCGACTCCGATCCCAACCGGTAACATTGTCAGGAATGCAGACTGTGGTCCAACGGCTCTTTTTCTTGTCTCTAACGGCTATATTCTTGTTTCACGCCATCTAAAGCTATAAAATCAAGAGAAGAGCTAGGGGAGAAGGTATGGAAGTGGGAGAGATCATCTAGGAAAGAGATCTCAAAGAGATTACAAAGGAATCTCCCATAAGCACAAAGGGCCATCCAAAACGAAATAGAGAGAAGAAGAGCATCCAAGTGAATCCGAAAGCTTCCTCTCCATCCGTGTGCGGCCTCGGGGATCCTCTACTTCATGCCAAATCAGAGGAGGATCAAGTAAAGAAGAAGCCGAGCTCCTCCATCTTCAAAACTCGTTTGAGGGCTTCTCTTTACTCTATTTGTTTATATTGTCATATCTGCTTGTTTAAGAAGCTTTGATTTGTTTTTATTCTTTGTTTTACATATCTTGTAACTTGATGTCAATCAAGGGATTGAATCAAGGGGTTTAAAGGTTTGTTGGTGAGCCAAAGGGAAAACCAACGGTGTAAGGTTTGTTGGTGAGCCAAGGGAAAAACCAACGGGATTAAGGTTGTTGGTGAGCCAAAGGGGAAAACCAACGGGGTTTAGGTTTGTTGGTGAGCCGAGGGTAAACCAACGGTAAGGGTTTGATTGTGAGCCCGGAAAACAATCGGGGAGGTTCTAGTCGGTGAGCCTGGGGAAAACTGACCGAGTTCGTTGTGCGCTCGTAAAACAACAAGTGGTTGTGAGCTTGTAAAACAACCGGCTGTAATCGGTAGGATTATAGTGAAATTCCCAAGAGGTCTTGGGGAGTGGATGTAGGTGCTGGGGTGCACCGAACCACTATATGTCCTTTGTGTTTGTAATGCCTCTAGTTATTGTCTAACTAACACACTTACTTACTTAGATAAATTGCTTGCTTAATTCTTATCCGCCACATCCTTTAGTTGCAAGCATATTTAATCAAGTCGAAGTCTATACATCAAACCCTTGCTAAGTTTAACTTTCACTGTGCATCTAGACAACTTAGCATAGTTAATCAAAAAGTTTAGAAGTAGTTTAAAAGTTTTAAAAGACCCAATTCACCCCCCCTCTTGGGTTGTCACCTTGGGCAACAAGTGTATCAGAGCAGGTGCTCAAGATTAATTGTTGATCTGCACGATCAAGAGCCAAAGATCATGACAACTCAAATAGATAGTTTCTAGGAGAAGGACAGTTAATTGATAGGCCTCCACTGTTTAATGGCATAGACTACACATATTGGAAAGCACGCATGCGCATTTTTATTCAATCACAAAACTATTATTTATGGAAAATCATAATAAATGATCTTCACACACTCTCTCAAACTTTTAATGAAAAGGATTTAGCACAATTGAATGCTGATGCCATGAACCTTTTATATTGTGCATTAGATAGGAATGAGTTTAATTGCATATCTTCTTGCATGACTGCTAAAGAATATGGAATATGCTTGAAGACAAATATGAATGCACTAACAAATCTGAAACATCATGTGTAGAAGGAGAGCAGTATCATATTGAAAATCCATGCTTGGTGGCACATGAGGTACATGCTGGAACTGAAAGCAATTTTACATTTGATGAACTCCACGATGCCTTTTCTGATTTGTATTTAGAATATAAGAAACTTGTTTGTAAGAACAAGAACTTGAAGAATGAAAATCAAATTCTAATAGATGAAAAACTGAAACTAACTAGTAAAACTGAAATCTTAATTAAAGAAAATCAAGAACTAAATCAGAAAAACCAACTTCTCACTGAAAGCCATGATAAACTTAAGAAAAATAATGAATTGCTTTCAGAAGATAACAAAAGAATTAACTAAAGAAGTTGACAAATTAAAACCTGTTGTTGAAAGATTTACTTTGAGCTCTGAAAAGTTGAATCTAATGATAAATAATCAAAGAGCTGAATTTGATAATATTGGATTGGGATGTCAACCTTGGTACACCCAAAAATCTTTCAAGAATATGTTTGTTAAAACAGTTTCTAATCATTTTAAAATAGATTCTTATAATGCTGATAAACAGGAACAAAGGTTATGCAAAATCTCTTCTGTTCCTAAATCTGTACATTACAAATTTGATAAACCTAAAAGGCAAAAACAGAAAACTGAAGGATTATCTACCACTCATGTTAAATCCATGTTTGTTAAATTTAATAAGAAGATGCAGAAATACACTTCTTGTAGTCCAAAAATCTGCAAGCCTATGGACAAAATAGCTATTAAGAAAATATGGGTTCCAAAAGGAACAATAATAGCTAACCTGCAAGGACCCAAAAGAGCTTGGGTTCCTAAGTTGAAAATCTAAATATTTTCTGCAGGTGTGTCTAGCACTCAAGGCTCCAACAAAAGATGTTGGGTGCTCTAGACATATATTAAAGAATAAAACTTAAATGTAATCAAGAAAAATAATTAAAATAGAAGAAATAACTTCAAATTTCTCCATCTTTCTATATTATACTTTACTTATTGTTGGATAAGTTGCTAGATGATTAATCAATTTATTAAGATTAACTCTATGAATTCTCTATATGCTTGATTGAGAGCTTTTATCCATGGCATTATTGTTTATTGATCATAGATATGAAAATGTGTACTTGGTATGCCTTTGAATATTGCACTATAAATACCAAGATTAAAGAAACCATCTTTGGCATATAATATCAACTCATGCGAGTATGGATTTAATTTCAAAAGACTTTGGCATTGGCTTACTTAGAGTATCTTCTGAAAGGTCAAAGTTTGCTATGCATGTTAACTAAGGAAACAAACAAGAATCAATTTCTAAATCTAAAGATGTTGTTTCTATCACTGAGTTTTCAAAAGCTTACATTGGATTTGTTCTTGGCAAATAAAACTGAAGTATTTTCTGTATTTGCTAAATCCTGTAAAAGTGTTTCAAATGAAAAAGGTTTCCAAACTGTGAAGAATCATGACACAGTGTTGAAAACCAAAATCCTGATAAAAGTTATACAGAAAATAATATTAAATCCAATGATTTCAGCACCAAGGACACCATAAGTAAAATAGAATTAATAGAATTCTTGAAGAAATGAAAAAGACAATTATGTATGATAGTCATCTACTCAAACAATTTTTAAAAGACTATCATCACTGCTTGTCATACATATGACTTCTATTAAATCTATTTTTGATGAAAATTTTGA
Organism: Phoenix dactylifera; assembly: GCF_009389715.1. NCBI lineage: Eukaryota > Viridiplantae > Streptophyta > Magnoliopsida > Arecales > Arecaceae > Phoenix > Phoenix dactylifera. The sequence goes on along the minus strand of NW_024068531.1, from coordinate 104,118 downwards.
TCTTCTGAAAAATGGAAAATGAACCATTGCATATCCTTTTCAGTCGTACATGTTATGCTTGATATGCTCTTATGAAAATAATGCCAAATCTGATAAAGATATTTCTATTCTTGGATATCATTCATCAAGCAATGCATATAGAGCATTCATGAAAAGATTCTAGTTGTAGAAGTATCAATTCATTTTGATTCTTTATGAGACTAGTGATTTATTATCAAGATACTAAAATTATATGGTTAATCTTTTACATATAACAATCTGAAAAACTTGTTAATAATTAGAACCAAATTGGATTTTTCAGATATGCTCTTAATAAAAAAAATTTTTGACTATTAAAAGACTAAATTAAGAAAAGATAAAATAGATCTTGATAAGATTCTTGCATAATTAGAAGTAAAAATCACCTTTATCATTTATTTGCTTTACGAGCGTTATTTTCTATCAAATGAATGTGTAGAACACACTCTTGTGTGGTTATTTCATTAAAAAGGAGATCTATGTAAAATAACCACCATACTTAAAAATACACATTACATATATGATAAAGCAATATGAGATTTGATACAAGCATCAAAAACTTAATATATAAAAGCTTAAGTAAACTTTTTGATAGAAAGCAATAGTGATAAATCTATGGATCAAAAAGAAGAATTTGTAATATTTTATTTGCTCAAAGAATGCATTGATGACATCAGTTTTGGTTCTACTAATGAAGAGTTATATGAAGATTTTACTTAGCTCATGTAAGGTGAGTTTGAAATATGTGTGATGAATGAATTAACATCTTCTCTCAAACTCCAAATTAAGACAAACAAGAAAGGGGATCTTCATTGACCAATGTTAGTCCACAAGAACACTCTTATAGAAGATTGGCATGAAGAAGGTACATCTAAGACCCCATCTTGTAGAATTTGAATAGGATGAGCAAAGTAGATCTATTGTTTAAAGTTGTATTGAAGATTGATAGAATAATTATTTCATCATACAGCTAATAGACCAGAATGTATGCTCATTATGTGCACTTGGGCAAGACTTCAATCTAACTTTAATGAATCTTATTTTATTGATAACAAATAAATCATATTTCTGATAGAAACAACTGTTTAAGATAAAATTGATTAAAACTTAGCTAAAATATCTTATTGATAATTATCTTAAACAAATAGAATCTAAACTAAATTATTTTTGAAAATAAGAAATTGAATTGACCTTGATAAATCTTCTATTGCCTCACATGCTTGTCCTTGAACTATCTTGGTTAATGAAACTATCTCTTTAGTTCAAGTGAAATGTGCTTGCTTATATTTAGGCAATCTCTTGAGTAAAGTGATTCAACATTTGATTATTGTCATATCTTATGATTGAGTCATCTAGTTTAAATAAAAATATGTTGGTTGAATGTTTTGTATCTTGAAGAAACTAATGACCTTCTTTCAAGAAAGAAAAGGAGTTTGTTAATAATGCAGGATCCTTGAGCAAGAAAATGAGAGATCTCAACTTGAAGGATATCTCCATGTAAGATACAATAAACATTCACATGCAAACAAGAGAGAGGACCTTCTTCAGCCAAAAGTTCATACATAAGAAATCTAGTAGGTATTTGACTGAAGAATGCAGAATGAAATGGTAATTCTAGATACTTCTCTCATAAATTAATTGAGCAAAGTCAATAACTTAAGTCTTATTACGACATGATTAAAGTCTTTAATTATTAATTTTTGATATCATGTCTATAATTGATTGAATTGTACTTTTAGAGAGTGTTTCATGGTTTGCCAAAACTAGAATATATCTTTGCATATGTCATAACCATGAAATACACAAGTATATGCTTAAAATTTTGATGTAAAATAACTTATGAGAAGTTATGAATCCATGAGCATAATGAAAATGTTGTTTGCATGATACACATATAAATGATACACAAGATAAATTCTTTATTCTGCTCTTTCGTGTAAATTACTTGAGAATAACAAAAAGAGAGAGAGATAAAGAAAAGAAAATGGATATTATTCAAGAGAAGTAAAATCCAAGTAGAGGCAAATACCCCAATCTTAAGGAAAAGCAAAACAAGCATAATATATTCGGCACATTTGGAAGGGATAAAATTCGTAATTAATTACACTTAAACAGGAATAGTTTGAAGTGAACTTTATAAATTTTCTATATTGCTCATCATAGGGATGGTGCCAATGGGGAGGCTAGTGGTAGTACCCGGCACTATTTGACCCAACTATTCGGTGTAGGGCATATTAGGGACGGCACAAGAGGGAGGCTAGTGGTAGTACCTCGTGCCCCTTCCAACTCCACCGGATAGGGAGCAAATAGAGTATAGAGCATAAGAAAGTTATAAATGAAAAACAAAGTAAATGAAAGTAGAATTAAGTCAAATTTTTAATCACTTGAAAACACACTTTAAGGATGAAATTATTGCAAGATTATATTTAAATAGGGGGAGTTTATTTGAAAAGAATTGATTTTGATCCTTGACATTCTTGTACTTAGTATTTTAATGCATGACTTAACACATGGTATATTTTGCATATGGTATGATGTCTTGATTTATGGATTCTCAATATTTTGTAATGTTTCATACTTGGACAATTTGATTGAATGTTTGAATTGCTACATAACATCTTTTGTCTAGTTTTATTGAAAAGAAATTTCAGATTTGTCATTCACAATCATTGTTAAAATCTGAAAGCTAAATAAAATTGTAGAAAGGAGAAGAGAAGAACATCTCTATTTAGGGAAAATAAATTGATTTTGTTTTATCCTTCAACTTGCCTAAATTTGGTATATAATGTTCAAATTCGTACCAAAACTCAACATTTAATACAAAGATTCTGAATATGCTCTTATATGTTTGAAATATGTATTTCAATCGTAATCATTTAAGATGAGCTATAATGTGGAAGATACATATCTCAAAGTATGATTGAAAATCCTATGTAATTCCGAATCTGATTTTGTATAAAAGCTTAAACTAAATGTGATTTTTAAAATAAAGTCTTACTTTAAGAAAAACAGAATTAATTTTGATGCCTTTGATGATTGCTCCGATACGCATCCGAAACATATCATTTCTTATCTTCAAAGTATACTAATATTGGTTCAAATGATGTGTCTTTCGATGATCTTGATTGCAAACAAAAATTTCTAAATATATGATTCTATTTTGATATAAAAAGAAAATATATTTATTGTGCTTCATGTATACATTGCTGAAAAACTATGATTAAGAAATTGAGTTCTATAAATATATATACCTCAATGATCATCTATATATTTTTCTCTTCTACATTATTGAAGACTTCCATCAATAGAGTGAATGATCTTAAAGCTAGAAACATTTCACCTCACTCAAATGACTCTAAAAGAAAGAAAATGTAAATGCGTTTGAAAGAAACTGAGCTTCAATTGAATCATTTTATGATTAATACTTTTATACATTTTCTCTAAGATTAGGAGAAAGCATAACTTGTTCTTAAAGGATTAGAAAGAGTGATTACTATAAATTCTGAATAATTCTAGATCACTCTACATTCTCGATATTACAGAATTTCAGTGTTATTCACGTTTATTACTAAAATCTGAAATTCAACAATTTAAAATGATTAAAGAAGAATGCATCTTTTGAGGGGGAGCTTTAGATATTCAGTATCCTATCCCAAAGACACTTTATTTTGATACATACTTTGAATTTTATGGATTGATTTTGATGAACCTCCTTATATTGCAAGACATGTTTTAATTTCCTTGAGATGAGTTCTATAAAGGTTGTCTTATCTCAAACCTTGAGTCTTATGAAAATAAGCTGAAATATATTTTTGAGATTGACAATCTTATTGAACATTATCTTAGGATTCTAAACTCTTAAATGGAATGATCATTTGAGGGGGAGAAAGAAAATTTCAGAAGGAAAGATCTTATGGAACTTAATCGCATAAATCTATAACTAAAGGAGAGAGAAAGAACACTAAATGAAAAGTGATTCTAATACTCTCCAATATGTATCATCTGAAATTTAAATCTGAAAATCTGTATGATACACCTTGAGGCGTGTTATTTGGTTAGTATATCTCATGCATCACTCTTGAACCAAACTGCAAATCTTAAGAGCCTCTAATTTAATGAAAAAGGGGGAGAATAATGTGTTAAATATTCTTGAGTATCTCTTAGAAAATCTATTTTTGGAACTTCACTAATGAGCTCAAATTGGCTTGCTTTTTGGAACTTCAATTTTGTGCAAATTCATTATTTTATGTATCAAATTGTGCTTATTTTCTAAAGAAATAAAAGAAAGTCTTTAAAAGAGCTCTAAGATGTATCAAAAATTGCATGAATGTATATTTTGATATTTGTGCCACAATGCTCCTATTATCATAAAAGAACTTTGAAGTCATTAAGAAAATTAATTAAATTGCTCTCATGGTTGATAAAATACTTAATAGATTGGGCAAAAGGTCTTAAATGAACAAGCTTTCATACTTAGTGAAGAGAGGTTAGATCTCCACTCGTGTTTTCTTTGAATATCATTTGTAGTACTTCTTGGATTAACCTAAGGAAGATTCCACCTACACTTGAATAGAAAACTATCTGTGGTATCAAATTAGAAAACTTCTTGAAATCACATTTAATGTGTTCTGTTCTGAAATTATCTTAATTGGCTCTGATCTGTGCTCATTAATCTGATTCCAATATTATTGCCTTGAGTTATATGATTCATATCCTTGCAATAATTTAACATTCAAATCAGAGTACAATAAGGAAAAGAAATATATGAGTATTCTGATCTTTGTGCTTAATGTTTCCCTATCTTTTTGATGTTGTCAAAAAGGGGGAGAAATATCTAAGTATATGCTATATACTCAGAATGCTTTATTACTTTGAATTGAATACAAATCAGCTTAAAATTTAAATATGTTGATTGTGTTAAGCTGATTAAATCTAAAGCATTATCATGAAGTATGTTTTTAAATATATATGTTTTCTACTTCATGCAACTTAGCTATGTATTACTTCTAGAAATCAATATCTTTTATATTGCATATACTCCAAGTTTTGTCATCATCAAAAAGGGGGAGATTGATGACCCAAAGATTGATTCATAAATTGATTTTGATGATCACAAAACCTTGAAGTATAGATACTAATGCTTATGTTGCAAGGAGAAAGATATTTATTTTGCAAGGAACATAGCAAGTTGGGAGAACACAAGAAGGCCTCCAAAGCTCTCAAGTTGGAAGAAAGCTACAATTTATTGGCCCAAAGTTTAAAGTTCAAAGGATTCAAATTGGAGGAGTAAAATCAAAAGAAAAATTCAAAAGAACAGTCTTCGAGTCGACTCCAGTGGAATTCGAGTCGACTCCGGAGAAGTATGAGTCGACTCCTAGGAGTCACAGGCAGAAAAGTCAGAGAGCAGTTTTCGGGTCTGAGATTCGAGTCGACTCCAGTGGAACGCGAGTCGACTCCGATGGTTGGTAGGTCGACTCCAAAGAAAGCAAGAGTCGACTCTCAGCGGAACACAAGGAAAAAGTCAGAGAGCATTTTTGGGACTCTGAGATTCGAGTCGACTCCCGCATTGCACGAGTCGACTCCGAGACTCCGCGACCATCAACAGACAGAAAACCAAGTTACTGCCTCTGAGATTCGAGTCGACTCCCAGACAGTTCGAGTCGACTCCAAGGCAGCGCGACCCCAAAAATGCAGAGGATCAGTTTTCGGGCTCTGAGAGCCGAGTCGACTCCAAGAGAATCCGAGTCGACTCGAGGAAGAAAATCAGAAAGTATGTCCTCTGGATTCATGGGATGAGCCGACTCCGAAGATGCCAAGTCAGCTCCAGATGTTGGCGAGTCGACTCCGGGTTAAGTCGAGTCGACTCCCAGTCAAGGCATGCACTTTAATTCAAATTTGGAACAGTAGCCGAGTCGTCTCCAGTAAAGCACGAGCCGACTCCTGCAACAGGCGAGTCGACTCCTGATCGCGCGAGTCGACTCCGATCCCAACGGTAACATTGTCAGGAAATGCAGACTGTGTCCAACGGCTCTTTTTCTTGTCTCTAACGGCTATATTCTTGTTTCCACGCCATCTAAAGCTATAAAATCAAGAGAAGAGCTAGGGGAGAAGGTATGGAAGTGGGAGAGATCATCTAGGAAAGAGATCTCAAAGAGATTACAAAGGAAATCTCCCATAAGCACAAAAGGGCCATCCAAAACGAAATAGAGAGAAGAAGAGCATCCAAGTGAATCCGAAAGCTTCCTCTCCATCCGTGTGCTGCCTCGGGGATCCTCTACTTCATGCCAAATCAGAGGAGGATCAAGTAAAGAAGAAGCCGAGCTCCTCCATCTTCAAAACTCGTTTGAGGGCTTCTCTTTACTCTATTTGTTTATATTGTCATATCTGCTTGTTTAAGAAGCTTTGATTTGTTTTTATTCTTTGTTTTAATATCTTGTAACTTGATTCAATCAAGGGATTGAATCAAGGGGTTAAAGGTTTGTTGGTGAGCCAAAGGGAAAACCAACGGTGTAAGGTTTGTTGGTGAGCCAAAGGGAAAACCAACGGGATTAAGGTTTGTTGGTGAGCCAAAGGGAAAACCAACGGGGTTTAGGTTTGTTGGTGAGCCGAGGGTAAAACCAACGTGTAAGGGTTTGATTGTGATCCCGGGAAAACAATCGGGGAGGTTCTAGTCGGTGAGCCTGGGAAAACTGACCGAGTTCGTTGTGCGCTCGTAAAACAACAAGTTGGGTTGTGAGCTTGTAAAACAACCGGCTGTAATCGGTAGGATTATAGTGAAATTCCCAAGAGGTCTTGGGGAGTGGATGTAGGTGCTGGGGTGCACCGAACCACTATATGTCCTTTGTGTTTGTAATGCCTCTAGTTATTGTCTAACTAACACACTTACTTACTTAGATAAATTGCTTGCTTAATTCTTATCCGCACATCCTTTAGTTGCAAGCATATTTAATCAAGTCGAAGTCTATACATCAAACCCTTGCTAAGTTTAACTTTCACTGTGCATCTAGACAACTTAGCATAGTTAATCAAAAAGTTTTAGAAGTAGTTTAAAAGTTTTAAAAGACCCAATTCACCCCCCCTCTTGGGTTGTCACCTTGGGCAACAGGATCCATGACTCGTTGCTTTTCAGAGACTTTCTCTTCAAGCTCAATTTTCCTCCCACTGCCTCTATCAAGGATAAACTGATTTTCCAAGAAGATGGCATGTCGGCTCACCAACACATTGTGATCCTCTGAGACGTAAAAATTGTATCCTAATGACTCTTTAGGATATCCTATAAAATGAGCACTTATGGTCCTAGCCTCTAACTTGTCCGCCTGTAGTCTCTTGACATGGGCCGGACATCCCCAAATCTTGAGATGACCCAGACTTGGTTTCTTACCATGCCATATCTCATACGGTGTGGTAGGAACGGATTTAGAGGGAACTCTATTCAATAAATAAATCGCTGTGAGTAAGGCATCTCCCCAAAGGAACATAGGTAAATCAGTGAAGCTCATCATGGACCTGACCATGTCCAACAGGGTCCGATTCCTCCTCTCTGACACCCCATTGAGTTGAGGTGTACCCAGAGGTGTCCATTGTGAGACTATGCCGTTTTCTTTGAGATAGTCCCGGAATTCCCCACTAAGGTATTCTCCTCCTCGATCTGATCGAAGGGCCTTAAGAGGTTTTCCAGTTTGTTTTTCTACTTCATTCTTGAACTCTTTGAACTTTTCAAAAGATTCAGACTTGTGTCTCATAAGATACACATACCCATACCGTGAATAATCATCGGTAAAGGTAATGAAGTAAGAATAACGTCTCCTGGCAAGCACATCGAATGGGCCACATACATCTGTATGTACTAGGGTAAGTATTTCAGTGGTCCTCTCCCCATGTCTTACAAAGGGCAGTCTAGCCATTTTTTCTTGAAGACAGGACTCGCAAACTGGATATGACTCGGAAGTCAATGAGCCGAGAAGCCCATCTTTATCCATTTTGTTCATCCTATCCTCTCCAATATGGCCAAGTCTGAGGTGCCACAAATATCTTTGGTTTATCTCATCTCTGGATCTTTTGGATCCTTTGGCACTCACTTCTTGCTCGGTAACATTCACAGATACATCCATATGTAAATGATAGAGACTGTCAATCATAAAACCACGTGCGACTATTTTATTTCTCAAATAAATAGAACAGCAGTCTTTGTCAAATGTAAAAACATGACCTTCCTGTGCTAGACATGAAACAGAAATCAAATTTCTGCTAGCAACAGGTACATAATAGCAGTCTCTAAGTATTAAACTAAATCCAGACGGTAGTCGCAGATGGTAGGTGCCCACAGCTACAGCAGCAACTTTTGCCCCGTTGCCAATCCTAAGGGTTACCGCACCTTCCGCCAGCCTTCTACTTTTCTTTAGACCCTGCATGGTAGTGCACAGATGAGCACTAGAACCAGAATCTATAACCCAACTAGAAGTAGAAGAAACCGTTAGATTAGTTTCAATTATGAGCAAGTCTATACCTTCTGAAGGTGTGTCACCTTTCTTGTTCTTCAGGCTCTCGAGGTATGAAGGACAGTTTCTCTTCCAGTGGCCTTCGACATTGCAGTGGAAATATTTTCCTTTGTCGTTAGCCTTTTTCTTTTGAACTTCCTTCTTTGGCTTCTTGTCTTTCTTCTGCTTCTTTGCAGGCTTCTTTTTCTTCCAAGTAGACTTTCTCTTGGAACCAGAAGTCAACTCAGCAGCAAGGACATTGCCCCTTGAACCTTTCAAGGCTCCCTCAGCAGTTACCAACATGTTGATTAGTTCAGTCTTAGTGCATTCAATCTTATTCATGTGGTAGTTTACTATAAACTGACCAAATGAATCAGGAAGTGACTGTAGGATCAAATCCACTTGTAATTCCTTGTGCATGTCCATACCGAACTTCTCAAGCTCCTCTAGGTCCTTGATCATGGTCAGACCGTGATCATGGACAGACTGCCCCTCGCGCATCTTCGCTTTGAAGAGCCTCTTGGACACTTCAAAACGAGCTGTGCGACTCTGCTCACCATACAACTCTTGCAGGTGTGCCAGTATGTCCCTAGCAGTCTTTATATTTTCATGCTGGCATTGGAGTTCATTAGACATGGATGCCATCATATAGCATTTTACTCTAATGTCATCATTCAACCACTTTTTATGCATTTCACGCTGAACATCAGTAGGACGTGCTGGTAGTGTGGGGATATCTGAATCGAGTATGTAGCCTATCTTCTCACAGTCCAAAACTATTTTGAGATTTCTAAGCCAGTCTTTGTAATTGGTTCCGGTCAGTCGGTTGGTCTCAAGAATACGGGTCAAAGGGTTTGAAGCCGACATTGTATCTGCAGAGAGTAAAGATTCTAGTTAGACTTTTGTACTTGATCCTAATCTGTTCTAAGGTCTTTTAGAACAAATGTAACTCCCACTATTTTCTCGAATCCCTCACACTCCCCTGGTAGGGAAACGGAAATCCCACACGACTAGGGTTTCTAGTGGGTACTGCGGTCCCACCGATTTACATGCCACCTCACCTAACAGTTATTGGTGACACATAGATGGATGAGTGTACAACTTTTGTACAATGCTTCTCAAGCATGTTGCAGTGTAACTTGGTCTCTAAGCCATGAAGACCTCACCTAACAGTTATTGGCCCCATCGCTTAGTTAAGTCAGACCCACCGTATAACCGTAGGAATAAAGTCGTCATTGGGTCCTCACCTAACAGTTATTGGTGCCCAACCCCACCTTTACCCTACAACATCTCATGTCTATAGAAAGGTCCAGCCCCCCGATGCAACTTGACCACTGTGTCCAGCCGAGACAAATCAACATCAGAAAGGCCTTAGCAGCTCTACTACAGTGGAAGACCTATTGACTTAATATTGGTTAATCAGGTCTTAGTGTTTGCAACTTGAGCCCTTCATAAGAGGTAATCGAACAATTGGCCAGGTAAGCAAGTGGGAGGCTCCCCTTACTCAGAGAGTAAGGTCTTAATTAAGTAACCACCTTTCATGCTTTCCTAGACACCAATTAGATCAATTAATCTAATATGACTTGCTCATGTCGGTTCACTCTCGACTTGATTGAGGAGGTTTTGATTTAGGTCTCAATTGGGTTTGCTACATCACATGTAAACCTATCTACCCGACTCGCATTTACATCACATGCAAACGGCACATCACAGGCAGTTATAATCGCAGCATCAAATTAAAGCTAAACTTTAACTAGGTGATGATCATGGATTCTAATTAGGTCGTATTACAAGCACATGCACATCAATCGATCAAGTGGTCTTCAACTCTTGAATTGGTTCCAAGCCTCCTTGATTCGATCCTTGATCAACCCTTGATCCCATCGCCATCAACCGCTTGGATCACCTTTCATCTCATGCCTTTGCTTCAACTTGATCGTTGATGTACATCACATCACAGAAATACAACCAGATGTAAAATAAAAATAAAAATAAATTACATCTCCTTTTAGGAGGCACGCAGGCCTCTCAAAACATCAAATAAGATGCATGCAAGCATCTGAAAAATTACATGACATCGCAGATCACATCGCAGGTCATTACATTTGATACCAAAAGGTTTTGAATCCTATGATCATCACCGTATGCAACAATTATAATTTTCAGATCTGAAAACTAACTGATTATATCATGACATAGGTCGCTGATCATGCTAATCATGATTCTAAACTTTGTAATCCCATTAACAATGCAATTAGAATCACCTTTTTATCACATAAAAATCAGCATGCAAAAATCAGCACCCCTGAAAAATCTGCATGCAGAATTTTTCAGCATGCATGATCATTCAATTTTCAGATCTAATAAGCCTTTAGATATTTAATTCTTACCTTAATCTACGAAGCCTAGGCTCTGATACCACTGTTGGGAACCCGCCCATGCCGCTGATATTTCAAAAAATTTTCAGATGGCAGCGGAATCGGCATGCACGGGTTCGACGTTCATCGCATGAACGTTGTTTCGAGACCCTTCGTAATTAGGTAAGAATTAAAACTTTTAAAACTATTAGGAAGATCAAATCTTCACCTTGCGCGGGTAGATGATCACCGCAAATCTGAATTCGTGGTTTTGGAAGAGGGTTCGCTTGAAGCCGTTCAAACGTCCGGCCTCTACGGGTATCCACACGAAGCAGGATCCGATCCAAGCTTTCTATCTCACCGGGGTGCTAGCTCCCTTGCAGAGATAGCTTTGATGGCTGATGTCCTCCCTCTCAATCAACTCTTGATTGTGCTTAGAAGGAGGAAGAAGAAGGATGAAGAAGAGGAAGAAGATGATCCCCTACGCAGCCTTCTCTTGTTCCTTGTGTTGGATGAAGGAAGGGAAGGGAAGGAGGCCGCCAACACTTGGAGAGCTTTTCCCTTGCTTGCGGCTGAGAACACCAAGGAAAGGAGAGGGCCACGGCTTGGAGGAAGAGAGGTTTCCATCCTCTAGGGTGCCGGCCTCATAGTCTCTCTTATAGCCATCAAGGGCTCCTCCAAAGTTGGAGCCCTAGATAACTTTCCAAAGAGAGAAGGGGGGCGCCGGCCCCTCTCTTCATGCCGCACACAAGGAGAGGAGGAGGGGCGTGATCCCTCCTTCTTGTGATGCCCTAATCCTCTTCCAAAGAGGATTGGGTGCCTCTCTTATGGTTTAATCCCAATCCAATTAGGATTAGCCAATTGGGTTCAATCTATGCTAGTCCTAATCCAACTAGGACTTGAATGAACCATGACTCACTTGAACTCTTCAATCCTAATCCAATTAGGAGTCATGTTGATTCATTAGATTATTAATTAATTTAGACTTAAGGAATCCTAATCCAATTAGGATTTGTTTAATTTTAGTCCTAATCCAATTAGAACTCTATTTGAATCCGAAGTCCTAATCTAATTAGGATTTCTAGGAATCCTACTCCAAGTAGGAATCCTATTTTAATTCAAAATTTCTAATCTCATTAGGATTGTAGGAATCCTATTCCAAGTAGGAATTCCAGTCCTACTCCAACTAGGATTCCCAGTCCTAATCCAATTAGGATTCTAGGAATCCTACCCGAAGTAGGACTCTTGTTTCAAGTCCAATTAATTAATTCCCTTTGTTCATTCTTCAACTTCTTATCAATCAAATTGATTACTTGTGGTTCCTAATCACGATTTCAACCATCGGATCGGTCAATACTTCTAGTGTGTGTGACCCCATAGGTTCTATTCTGACTGGTAGTGAGATATATTGTGATCTCTATCTCAATATCATTGAAAACTCCTTTCAATGGGTTGGAACGATTCCAACTCAACTCATTAGGGTTTATCGATCATCAAGATAATCCCTATGAGTCCCACCATCCACCAGTGACACCTAGCAGCATGTAGTGGCTACCCAGCAGAATGGAATGATGAACCTCTAGGTGCAGTTAACATGTGATACAGTCCTACTATCGTGGATCCCTACAGGACGGAGGTCATGGACAACTCGTCAAACCCCATCGTCTGTCATATGTCAAGATTTATTCGACTTGAGTTCGATAGTGGAAAACTCTTTTTCACTTTTTATTACTGCCCTGGCTAAGGTCTTAGAACTCAGTCTAACAAATCACATAGGATCACTCCTTTTCTATCAAGGTCGATAGATTCCTTATAGGTGCATACCCTACTTCTACAGTGAACCTACTGCAGCCAATCTACACTGCATGGACCCATATGGCTAGAGACCATGTATGTGTGCAGTCAAACTACAATAACCTCACTGTGAGTAGCCGAAGCACCGCAGGTCAAAGGACCAGTCACACTACTGCAACATCAAGCAAGTCACTGACGAGTGGATAGACATCCAAGTGACTTCTTGTCTTGGTCACGCTCAGTACCCTTGTTCTCTAACAAGCACCTGCACTATCACTTCAGTGTCCCTACACTGTGGACTCAAGTCTCGTCCATCCAGAAGGAAAGTGATCTGTGCACTGATCGGATCGATCACCGTCCTCGTGATGATCCATTGATCAGGAGCATTTAGAAATTAATCACCAATGATACATGGCTCAAATTCTCAACTCTTGAGAATATGTATTATCATCTTATTAATTCCTTGGACGATTCATAGACACATAAACAATATGAATGAAAAGATGCCTTTTATTTATTCAATAATAAATAGTCAAGTACAAAATTATGTCCCTAGAATTAATAATGTGTCAGCCAGATTGGCTTCTAGGGCATACATCTAACATGTATTACCAGTAGAAAGACAAAGCCAGAAAGACAGTTCAAAAAATGTATAGTCCTTTTCATCTCAATAATTCCTGGTTACAATGGCGTGTTCGTGTGATTACAAAGAATTCCCAGAGGGGAATTGGGGAGTAAAGAAAGTAAGGAAGAGGTGGGGACTCCGTTAAGCTGAGGATCTGGGATCCCGAGCCCTCCATCCGAAGCAGCTGCAATCCCACCGGGCGTGGGTGCTTCCCCCCGGAGGCGCCATCGACGCCTCACGCAAAAGACGAAGAGCCGGCGCGGACGAAGAAGAAGTTCGCACTGCTTCTAGAGGAACGCCACCTCCAAGGGATATTCCGGTCCTCCCCAGGAGAAGGGGAGGAAAGGAATACAAGGAAGAAGAGCGCGAGGAGGCGCGATCCCGGATGAAGCGTCTAGCGCAGAGCTCAATCGGGAGGTGGGACTGAAAAGAGGGGGGATGTGATCTCGGATGAAACGCCTAGAGCGGAGTTCCGCCGGAGAGAATCTCCTTGTTGATCCCAGATGAAACGGCTAGTTGGCGGAAGTCGCGAGGGGCGCGCCTCCCGTTCCTCCGGCAGGTTTTTCCCAGTCACGCACCGGAGAGGAGGTCCACGATCCATGGCAACCTGAACAGCTCCGGCTTGGCAGGCTCCACCGCACCTGCACTTATATTTATAGCCAAACTGTGGCCCCCCGGTCGTTCCGATGCGGGTGGCTCCAATAAATGCGGGCGCATCGAATCCGGAGCCGTTCCGGCTCTCGAGGCGTATCCTCCCACGACCTCCTAAGCGTCGTTCTCCTTAATTGCATTCTTCATGCAGGACACTCCGGGCGGCGTGTATCCCACGGCCCACGTATCTCCGCACGCGCCCAGGCCGCATCCGCCTCGAAGAACGCGCGTATCGCGGCCGCTTAACTGGCACTCCTCGCAAGCAGCAACTGGCCGATCCGATTTCCCAGGTAACGCCTCAATTAGCATTTAATAGCCTTCTGGTGTTCCCCAGGCGACGCTTCGAGAGGAGGAGAAATACGATCGCAGCTGGCCACGGAGAAACCCCGTCGAGCGGCAAGTGATAGGCGCGCGACCAACGAGTGGAATTCCCCGAGGCTCGGCCCTCGGATGCCAGGCTAACCCGATGATCATCCCGGGAACAGACTAGCCTGAAGCCCCGACCGGTCGCCTCGGCTTGCGCCAGCCTTGGCCGACCAACGAGCGGAATTTCCCGAGGCTCGGCCCTCGGATGCCAGGCTAACCCGATGATCATCCCTGGAGCAGACTAGCCTGAAGCCCCGACCGGTCGCCTCGGCTTGCGCCAGCCTTGGCCGACCAACGAGCGAAATTCTCCGAGGCTCGGCCCTCGGATGCCAGGCTAACCCGATGATCATCCCGGGAACAGACTAGCCTGAAGCCCCGACCGGTCGCCTCGGCTTGCGCCAGCCTTGGCCGACCAACGAGCGGAATTTCCCGAGGCTCGGCCCTCGGATGCCAGGCTAACCCGATGATCATCCCGGGAGCAGACTAGCCTGAAGCCCCGACCGGTCGCCTCGGCTTGCGCCAGCCTTGGCCGACCAACGAGCGGAATTCCCCGAGGCTCGGCCCTCGGATGCCAGGCTAACCCGATGATCATCCCGGGAACAGACTAGCCTGAAGCCCCGACCGGTCGCCTCGGCTTGCGCCAGCCTTGGCCGACCAACGAGCGGAATTCCCCGAGGCTCGGCCCTCGGATGCCAGGCTAACCCGATGATCATCCCGGGAGCAGACTAGCCTGAAGCCCCGACCGGTCGCCTCGGCTTGCGCCAGCCTTGGCCGACCAACGAGTGGAATTCCCCGAGGCTCGGTCCTCGGATGCCGGGCTAACCCGATGATCATCCCGGGAGCAGACTAGCCTGAAGCCCCGACCGGTCGCCTCGGCTTGCGCCAGCCTTGGCCGACCAACGAGCGGAATTCCCCGAGGCTCGGTCCTCGGATGCCAGGCTAACCCGATGATCATCCCGGGAGCAGACTAGCCTGAAGCCCCGACCGGTCGCCTCGGCTTGCGCCAGCCTTGACCGACCAACGAGCGGAATTCCCCAAGGCTCAGTCCTCGGATGCCAGGCTAACCCGATGATCATCCCGGGAGCAGACTAGCCTGAAGCCCCGACCGGTCGCCTCGGCTTGCGCCAGCCTTGGCCGACCAATGAGCGGAATTTCCTGAGGCCTAACCCTCGGATGCCTGGCCTAGCGCCGGAAGAATTTCCTGAGGCCTAACCCTCGGATGCCTGGCCTAGCGCCGGAAGAATTTCCTGAGGCCTAACCCTCGGATGCCTGGCCTAGTGCCGGAGGAACTTCAAGAGTCAGGAGTCGGCGAAACGCTACCAAGAGTTAAAAAGAGGAAGGACGAAAGTGAAATGGGGAAACACTTTGTTTGCATTAACTTTCGTTGCATCAGGGCCGAGACCCATACAACATGGCAAAACGCCAACATACAAAGAAAAGAACAAAGAAAAAGTACAAAGGGTCAGCTTGGAGGAACCCCTGGATCGGGAACTGCGAGCACGTCCGCGAAGGGTAGGGAGACGGTTGGAGAACCGGCAGGCAATGGCATCGGAGGGGAGTCGAGGAGGGAGACCCCACTCAGGTCAATTTCGGGGTATTTAGTGGACACCCTTGCCAGGCCTTCATCGAAGCCTAAGGCAAAGGAGTCGGACCCCGCATCCGACATGTCACGGATGAACTCGGCGGACTGACGATAGGCCTGTACCGCCTGACGCCCGATCTCTGCGCTCTTCTCGGCCAGCGCCGCCTCCGCTCGCTCCGTAATCTGAGCTTTCGCTTCCATGACCTTCGCCACAATCCGGTCGTCCGCCTCGGAGGAGACCCTCAGCAGATCGGCCCGAGCCTCCGTGTGCTTCGCCTCGGCAGCGACGCGAGCAGCCTCAGCCTCCTCCAGGCGCGAATGAAGCTCCTGGTTGCTCGCACGAGTCCCCTCCAAGGCCGACTCCAATTCGGCCATCTTGGCTTCAAGAGATCGGGTTCGGTTGCGGGCGTTGTCGGCCGACTGCTGGGCCTTCTCCCACCTTTTCCGGAAGTCGGCAGCCTTCCGGGACTGCTTTTCGGCTCGCTCCTCCGCCTTCCTGATCTCGCTTTCGAGACCAGAGGCAACCTTGAGTTGCTCCTGAGCCTCCAACAGTTGCCTCTCGAGGGCGGCGAAGCCGAGTGCCCGCTCTTCGGCCACCTGGAGCCTCGTCTCGAGGTCCCTGGTCGTTCTCCCCGCCGCAGCCTGGCCTCCCTCCTCTACAGCTTTCAGTCGGCTCTCGGCCTTCGCCAGGAGCCTCGCCTGTTCCTCGTGGCTCTCCTCCAGACGGATCATGTACTGGGCGAGCTAAGAGACAGGAAAAATGAGAGCGTCAGACGGGGATCAATAGAGCCTATAAATGACGAAAGCGACCAAAAGAACACTCACCGACATGAGACAGACGCAGCTGGCAGCTCCGACTTCAGGGATCCTCATCTGCCGGACCTGCCTACGGTCACCCTCCAGCAGCACCGTCTCGATGAGGTTTCGGGCGCCGGCGAAAGTGAAGGCCGACCCCGACTTCGCCCCGGAGCCGGACGGTGGTTCTGCGGCCTTACCCTTACCCATTGCTTGAGGGAGAGTCATGCCGACCGTGCTCGGGGCGGGGGCCGCGCCAGAAATCGACAGGGTCCCGCTCGGCCGGGGCCTCGGCGCGCCCCTCCTTCTCGTATCATTCGAGGCCGACCGAGTCGAAGGCCGGGCTGGGGAGCGACCGCGTCCGACCCGGCCGTCTCGGGCGCGCCCGGATGACACCTCCGGAAAAGCGGTAGTCTCATCACCGGAGGGCTGATACGGCGTCAACTGTCGGTCCGAGCCCGCGGCGTCCCCCTGATCGGTGGGCCCGGACCCGTCTGTCGGCGTCGGAGTCGCCTGCTGGCGGGGCTTCTTCGCCGGTGGGACCCCGCTCGGAGGAGTCCGTTTCTTCCTCCGGACCGCTTCCAGTAGGGACGCCCTACTAACAGCCATTGCCCTGTCCGACTGCATGACGTCGTCGATTTCTGCAAAAAGAACGAGATGGTTAGAAACTGAGAAACTGATGGAAAGAAGAAACGAAAGAGGAGAAAAGAGCTAAAAAAGAAGGAGTGATGGCGGGCTCACGGTCGGCGGGGACCGAGCTCAGACCGACGTTCACCAAGGCATCCTCGGAAATAAGGCGAGCCACCGGGGGGAGCCGGCCCTCGGCAACCAACCCCCTCAAAACGGCGACGCCATCGGACTCCTTCCTTGACAACCTCGATAGGCCGATCGGGGACTTCATCGGCGTCTCCCAGGTTGTCCCGATTCCCCAAGAGGGATCTACGTCGATGAAAAAGAAACGCTCCTTCCAGCCATGAATGGAGGAAGGAGCCTCCTTGACGAGGCCGCACCCTCGCCGCGCCGCAAAGCACCACCACCCTCTGTCCCGGGGGTGGCCGTTCAGGCCGTAGCATTCCCAAAAGACATTCAGGGTGGCGGGAACCTCGTGCATGCGGCAGAGAACCTGGAAGGCCGTCAGGGTACACCATGAGTTCGGCACCAGTTGCGTCGGCGCCACTCTTAAACCTCAAAGCACCTGCACGACTAAGTCCGAGGGGGGAAAGCGGAACCCAGCCCGAAGGATGTCCTCATTGATGGCGACCTTCCCTGGAGGAGGATGGGACATCCTCTCCTCAGGCCCCGGGAGCGTAACGTTGCAGGCTTCGGGAAGGTGGTACCGGGCCACGAACCTATCTAGGTCTTCGGGGACCAGCTCCGACTGAATGCGGTCCGCTCTTACTTCGTCCATCCCTAACGGCCAGAGAATCTACGGTCAGGACGGGGTCAAGAGGGGAGAAGGGACCGGAACGACAGGGGTACACTAATACGAAAGGAGAAAGTACGGAGAGCCCTAAATTGAAGAATGGGGCAACTCACCGGAAGGGAAGGAAGAACGGCTCCGAGAGCGTCAAAAGAGGAGCGAACGAACAGTCCGACAGCAACGGCAGCAGCACAAGGGAGAAACTCGAGGATGCCTGTGGAGAGAAAGGCGGACGGGGAGGGCCCCCGGTTAAATAGGCGAAAAGGCGGGTGACGCCTCGGTGACGCCAGAGGACGCCTGGCTGCCGAAGGATCGTTCGCGCCCCAAAGGCGAATCGATGCCATTAAGGAAGGATGTCCGCTGAAATCCGCAGACTGCCAGATCAGCGACGATCGCCATACGCCATAAAGAAGGTGGGGAGCTCGGAGCGCGCGCGCCTTTCCGAGGGATGGCGGCAATCTCGAAGCGTCACTCCCTTCACCCGTTCCCCTCCTGGTTCCAGGCTCGGAAGTGGGGGGCTACTGTTACGGGGGAACTTAGCCACCATGCCCCACGTGACCGGCACGCGCGCCCAGGAAGACTACGGCTGCCCCTTGATCCAGCAATCCGACCTCGGGTCGGATATCTTCGGCTTCGCAGCCCGACCCCGAGTCGGCTGCCCCTTGATCCAGCGATCCGACCTCGTGTCGGATATCTTCGGCTCCGCAGCCCGACCCCGAGTCGGCTGCCCCTTGATCCAGCAATCCGACCTCGGGTCGGATATCTTCGGCTCCGCAGCCCGACCCCGAGTCGGCTGCCCCTTGATCCAGCAATCCGACCTCGTGTCGGATATCTTCGGCTCCGCAGCCCGACCCCGAGTCGGCTGCCCCTTGATCCAGCAATCCGACCTCGGGTCGGATATCTTCGGCTCCGCAGTCCGACCCCGAGTCGGTTGCCCCTTGATCCAGCAACCCGACCTCGGGTCGGCAATCTCTTGACAACAACAGACTGTTCCCCTGAGGCACGCCGCGGCCCCCTGCTCCACTACTCCCTGCAACGGCCGAATCCGGCGCTGCCCCACGATCCCCTGTAACAGCCGTACAAAGCGGAGCTCCACTACGCCCTGCCATGGCCGTACCCAGCGCTGCCCCACGACGCCCTGTAACGGCCACGTCAGTGGCAACCCCATCGTGCCACACGATGACCAATCCCCAGAAAAACCCCCCAGCCTGATATATATGGGGCTGGGGGGGAAGGGGGAGGGTAAGAAAGATTTTCCAGAGTATCATCTTACCTGCTACCTCTCCTTCTCCTTCTCCTTCGATCTCTCCTGACTTGATCGTCGGAGGGCCCCCACTACCCTGGTGGTGGTGCGAGGCTTGCTTGCAGGTTTCACGGCGGAGGGCGAAGCGCAACCAAAGCAACTCAAAGGGAACCCCGTTCACACTGCTGTGCCAATCGTTCTTGGTTTGGACCCCCAGCAACAGTTTACATTCAAGTTATTGCCATATAAAAAAAATAAAAAAAATAAATAAAAATAAAAATTTATAAAAAATAAAAATAAAAAAAAAATTTGCTTGCTCATTTAATCAATACAACCTAATGACATTGCATAAACTTTAAAAAAATATTGATTATTTGCTGTATTTAGTATTAAGCATTTGCATAAAGTAATTAAGGGCAAAACCCATTAAAAAGATAAGGTCGGGAAGTCATTACCTGTCCTTAGCCCAAAAATCACCACCTTGCATACTTATCCTAAGCCAAATTAAATTAAGGTTTGGGGGTATTTTTACGCATTTGAAATTTTATAAAAAAAATAGTTAAAATTTTTGAAATATATATATATATATATATATATATATACAACACACAAGGTATATAAAATCTTAGAGCCCAATGACTAGTTGGAAGTAGTGCAAAGTGAGTTCTTTTTATTAAGTTCCTTTTAGTGAGTTGTAAGCTAATTAGTGCTTTGAATTTCACAACACATCTGGCCTGCATTTTCTAAGGTATAGGTTCGACATTGTATTGAGAATATGGTAGCAACCTCGAATCCTGATGAACCATCTTTTTCTGATCCAAAAAAAAATGGTGGATTTAGTCAGGTACATCGAAAAGGGCTACCTATTGTCAAAGGTCAGCGGGCTTGTGATGAGGAACCCGAGCATAGGTCCATAAGGGAGTCTTGATGCCCGACACCTCATGCCAACTGGTGTGAGAATTGTCGACTAATTGCTCGCTACATGGAGGAATCATCACAGGAGTAAAAGTGCACAATATATACATTATCATTTCTCTTTAATGCAAAAAAAAACAAAAAAAAACAAAAAAAAATTGTATATTGACCTTAAGAAAAACAATAGTGTGAAAGCCGTCGTTGTAAAAATTCGAGTAAACTGGAATATTACAGATAAAGCCCATGAGGTATTAAAGTAAACATCCACAGCTCTCGAAATCCTGCAGAAAAGATGATTTTGAATCAGCAAATAGGTCTTGTCCGACCAATTCTTGGAAACTACTAATATTAGCGATATTTTGGAGATCCAAAACCTTAGCTTGTGCATGGTCCAAACTTCACTGAGCACTCAAGTATAAATAAGTCTTACAACTTCCTAACGGAAAACTTAATGACTTCAACTCAAATTGCATACTAACCTAGAAATTGGGCTACTTAGTAATTAAAACCTTGTGTGCTTTTGAAATTCTTATCAGTTATGTACTTGAAATAAGACTTTCATTTCACAAACCAAATTTTATTTTGGGATTGAAGTTTGTGGGTAACTTCACTGCAAACCCTCACGAGACAACACTCGTCCACTAGGGTAACCTAGGAGTTTAAAGGCTTGTTGCACATGCTAAGTGCAATCGTAATGCTCTACGAAAATGAGTATTTATCTTAGTATATTTATATAATAAATTACACTTTTGCACTCTTATTTTATCATTTTCGCACTAAATTGCTAGAGACTAGCAATAAGCTAGTTGGGGGGTGTGATGAGAGCACAAAAGTGCGACCTATATGTCACCTAAATTAGTATTATTGCTAACCGATAATGATAAATTCACTGGATTAATATTATATTTGGATTTGGCACAGATTTTCATAAATTAGAGATAAAATGCACATTGAGTACAAATTTGACTAAAAGGATCCCTTCCCAGATCCGACCCGGTTGAAGATCGGGTCGGGTCCGAGTCGGGTTCGGGTCCGAATCGGGTCCAATTTCTTTATGCTTTTAGGAAAGAATTTTGGGCAAATCTAATTTGACCATATCATAACTATGAGGTGCTAGGTGACCCATGACTTAAAAGACTTGTAATTGACCTCCAGTCAGAATAGATGACCCGTAACAAACTAAGTCCATCCGTCTACAAGCCAAATTTCATATCATACTATTTTCTTATTATTATCTATATGACTAATTAGACGGAACTTGGTGTCTCCCAGCTCCCTCTCAGGAGGGCAAAGAAAGGCCCAGATCTTCTTCCAAAATTCAATTCCATTGCAGAAACTGGCACATGACCCATGGCGAGATCCAAGCGCCCGATCGAACGCAGCCAGCATCCTTCCTCTTCCGCTTCATCATCAGCTCTTCCGTGCCAGCCACCGTGCCAGCAAGCATCCCGTGATGCAAGCCGAGATCCCGTGCCAGCAACGCCCGCGATCTTCATGCGCTGCCAGCATCCCAACCGCGCCCCAGCCTGCTCCCAGCGCCCGGATCTCTTTCGTAATCGGCTCCTCTCAGCCCGCATCTCCTTCCTTCCGTGATCGATCCCGGAATCTCAGCTCCTTCCGTCCGTGATCGACTCCTCCCCGCGTCCCCACCTTCCGATTCCAGGCCGTCCGCATCCTCTGCGTCCTCACCGCGTCTGCCATCTTCCTTCCCCATTTGAGCATTCCGGCCATGGCATCACTTCCAAATCCGCCACGACATCAACACGAACGCATGCCAGCAACGCCCATCAGCAGAATCCCAGCGTCCGCCCTCTCCTTACTCCCACGGATCACGCCATCAACGCGTCCAGCCCCTTCTCCGTGATCCCAGCAGCGCCCGAAGAAGGAACTCCGCGCCTCCCTTCTGCATCAGGCGTCCATCTGCGGCTATAAGAGGAGAAGGAGGAAGAGGAAGGGGAGTGTGCTCGGTTGGGGATCGGTTCCAAAGAACAGAGGAGGGAGGAGAAGTCGAGCGAGAGGAGGAAGTTGAGCTCGGCTTGGTGCAGGATTGGAGCCAAGAAACAGAGGTTGGGGAGAAGAAAGAATCGGAGAGTAGTGCTCTGTTTTCAGATTTGAAAACAGAGCATTACATTTCTTTTGTTTTTTTTTATTTGTTTTAGTTGTTTTTCTTTTAAAGGTTATATTTTTAATTGGTGTTTAATCGTTCTGTTTTGGGTATCATGTTGTTCTTATTTATTTATTTTTATTTTGATTGAGAGCAATGTTTTTAGTAAGAGTTTTATTTTGAGAGCATGTTGTCTTGGGATTTTTAGTTTAGTTTAATAGAGAGATCTATTTATGCTAAAGTTTTTAATTTCTATTATTTTTAATTTTCGTTCTCCAAATTCTGTAATCTTTCTTCTTTGTTATGCAATACAATTAAATCTTCCTTCATGCAATCGATGTTCTAGTCTTCAATATTCCTAGCACTGTTTTCATCCATTTCATGCCATAGTTTTCTTTTTCATTAAATATATAAATGATCCTAAAAATGTAAGTACCTGTCTTTCAATTAATTTCAATTAGAAAACATTCTCCGGTAGACCAGGAAATCATTCAACATCTCCAACGTAAGGTTTTTCTTTCGTTATAAAAAAAAATCGATTTCGAATCTAAGTGAATGTTTTTATTTTTAAGCAACTCCAATCGCCTCCTTGTGGATCGACCTCTTACGACCACTATTCTTCGAGTAGAACAGGTAAGAGTAAAATTAAATTTAAACTTTGTTTGTCGGTTCTAACAACGATCTGTCTACCGTATTTTTAGTTAGACAGGAAAGGACGAACATTTGACTTAACTAAAATATTATAGTTTGTTGTGCAACCACAAGGCTATAAGTATTTTAGAGGACAATATAAAGTTGAGAATTGCATGAGATGTAATTGAAAAGAGTTTCCTACCTCTGAACTCATAAGGGTTTGTTGTGCAACCATAAGACTTTTATGAGGAATTAGGATCTCAACCCCACTAAAAAAAAGATCGAGTTTTCTCGTTTATCATAGGAGAGGGCTATGATATTCAATAAAATAGTGGGAGCAACAATTAAATAAAATCCTTGTCTAATTGTATATATGTCATCATGATTGGTTTGCTTATGTTAGTTTTGTTCTTGCTTATGTAGAATTATTATACATTAAATGGCTTCTTCACTTTCACTAAGAGGCATCTTAGATGCCAATAAGTTGATCGATCCAAATTATGTGGACTGGTTGAGGAATCTCAAAATTGTTCTCATTCAGGAAAAAATTTTCTATATTCTTGAAACCTCTGATCTTGGAGATATAGGGGATGATGTTACAGAAGAGGAGGTTGCTACACATAAGATGTGTAAAAATGACAGTTTGACCGTCAAATGTATCATGCTTGCCTCTATGAGTAATGAGTTGCAGAGGCAACATGAGAGCATGGACACTCAATCCATACTTCTCAATCTAAAAGAGTTGTATGGAGAGCAAAGCAGGACTGCTAGATATGAGATATCCAAGCAGTTGTTCCGTGCTAGGATGAGTGAAGGAACTCCAGTGCAAAATTATGTTCTTATGGTTATACACTTGATCACCAGATTAAGTCAGTTAGGTTTTGCTATGGATAGTGAGCTCAGTCAGGATTTGATCCTGCAATCACTACATGATTCATTCTCTCAGTTTGTCGTGAACTATCACATGAACAAACTAAATACCTCTTTGCCTGAGCTATTAAATATGCTCAAAACAGCTGAGGGCCACATCAAGAAAGAAAAGGGTCCAATTCTTCTTGTAGATGGTGCCTCCAGAAAAAGTCAGGCAATAAAGATTCTAAGAGAAGGTTGAACCCTAAGAGTAGCATCAATAAGAAAAAGAAAGAAAAGAAAATCTCCAGACCCGGTACCTGTTTCCATTGCAGCAAAGATGGCCAGTGGAAGAGGAATTGCAAGAGTTTTCTTGCAAATGTAAAGCAGGATGCAAGAGTTGCATCAAAAGGTATATTTATGATACATGCCAGTTTGTCATTAAGTTCTTCAAATTCAAATTCACGGATATTGGATACCGGCTGTGGTTCTTATATTTGCAAATCTTTGCATGGACTACAGAAAATTAGAAGTTTGAAGAAAGGTGACTTCGAGCTTTATGATGCTAGAGAAGAGTCCATCCAGGCTGAAGCTGTTGGAACCTACTACTTGGAGTTGCCTTCGGGAGAGCTCCTGGAATTAGAAAATTGTTATTATATGTCCAAGATTATTAGAAATGTAATTTTCATTGCTTTGTTGTTAAAGAAAGGTTTTGAGATTAATGGAAAGGGCAATGGTTGCTCTATTTCTTTTTCTAATAAGCATTTTTGCAATGGCATTATGGAAAATGGTTTTCTAGTTTTATCACTTAATGACAATGTCTTTCGTATTGATGAAAGTAATAAAAGAAAGAGAGAAGAGGTGAATAACATCCTCCTTTGGCATTGCCGACTTGGTCACATAAGTGAATCAAGGATTAACAGGTTATATACAGAAGAGTTCTTTGATCTTTATGATTATAAATCATTAGGAACTTGTAAATCTCGTCTTATGGGTAAAATGACCAAGTCTCCATTCACAGGACATGGAGAAAGGGCAAAAGAGTTATTAGGACTTATACATACAGATGTATGTGGTCCTATGACAATTCCTGCTAGAGGTGGATACTCTTATTTAATCACATTCACTGATGATTTATCAAGGTTTGGATATGTGTATCTTATGAAACATAAATATGAAGCCTTTGATAAGTTTATAGAGTATCAAAGTATGGTTGAAAAACAAACTGGAAAGAGTATTAAAATCCTTCGATCAGATAGAGGAGGAGAATACCTTTCTAGTGAGTTTTTAGATCATCTTAAGAAAAAGGATATTCTCTCTGAATGGACACCTCCGTATATGCCACAATTAAATGGTGTAGCCGAACGGAGGAATCATACTCTATTAGATATGGTACGGTCCATGATGTGCTTTACAGATCTTCCTATTTTCTTTTGGGGTTTTGCCCTAGAGACTGCTGCACTTGTATTAAACAGGGTACCTTCTAAATCTGTACCTAGCGCTCTATATGAGATATGGAGAGAAAAGAAGCCAAATCTTAAGTATCTTAAGATATGGGGTTGTCGAGCTTATGTCAAAAGAAATTTTGGACCCAAGCTAAGTGCTAGATCAGATAAGTGTATATTTGTAGGTTATCCTAAAGATAGTATAGAATACATCTTCTATCATCCTACCGAACGAAAGGTCTTTGTAGGTAGACATGCCATTTTCAAGGAGAAAGAGTTTTTCCTTTAAAAGTGCAATGATAGAAAAATTGAACTTGAAAAAGTTCAAGACCTACAAATGGAGACACAAGATATTCCTCAACCAGATATACCCATGGATGAGGTACAACCACAACACACATCTCCTCTTCGAAAGTCAGATAGAGTGCGAAGAGCACCTAAGAGGTATGGGTTTATCACTGAGAATGATGAAGCCCGCATCATTGAGAACGATGATCCTCTGACCTATTCTGAAGTTGTCATGAGTAGGGACTGTGACAAATGGCTAGAGGCCATGAAATTCGAAATAGACTCAATGTACACCAACTAAGTATGGACTTTGGTTGATGCACCAGAGGGTTTAAACCCTATAAGTTGCAAGTGGGTCTATAAGAAAAAGATTGGAGCAGATGGCCAAGTAGAAACCTATAAGTTTAAATTGGTGGCAAAAGGTTTCAGACAAAAGCAAGGAATTGACTATGATCAAACTTTTTCACCAGTTGTTATGTTTAAATCTATTCGAATTTTGCTTGCAATAGCTGCATACTATGATTATAAAATATGGCAGATGGATGTCAAAATCGCCTTCCTTAATGGTCATCTTGAGGAAGAGGTTTACATGACTCAACCAGAAGGTTTTATCTCAAGTGGGAGAGCAAATCAAGTATGCAAGCTTAAGAGATCTATTTATGGATTAAAGCAAGCGTTGAGGAGTTGGAACATCTGTTTTGATACAACAGTCAAAGAGTTTAGTTTTATCAAAAATGTGGATGAACCATGTGTGTATAAGAAGACTAGTGGGAGTGCTATTGTCTTCTTAATATTGTATGTAGATGACATACTGATTATTGGAAATGACATTCCTATGTTACAATCGGTCAAGACTTGGCTATCAAAAAGTTTTTTCATGAAAGACTTGGGAGAAGCATCCTATATACTTGGTATAAAGATCTATAGGGATAAATCTAAAAGGATGCTTGGCTTTTTTCAGTCTAGGTATATAGACAATGTGCTGAAAAGATTCAGCATGGAAGGAAGTAAAAGAGGTTACTTGCCTATGAGTCATGACATACGTCTCTCTAAGAAGATGTCTCCTAAGACATCTGAAGAGAGAAATAGAATGAATTTTATTTTCTATGCTTCGGCGGTAGGATCAATTATATA
Organism: Phoenix dactylifera; assembly: GCF_009389715.1. Classification (NCBI taxonomy): domain Eukaryota; kingdom Viridiplantae; phylum Streptophyta; class Magnoliopsida; order Arecales; family Arecaceae; genus Phoenix; species Phoenix dactylifera. The sequence goes on along the minus strand of NW_024068531.1, from coordinate 77,422 downwards.
TAAGGCTGCAAATGGGTCGGGTCAACCCGTGACCCGACCCGCGTAGACCCGACCCAACCCGAATTTTAGGACCCGCGGGTCCGGGTCGGGTCCTAAAATTGGACCCGAATTATTTTCTGGGTCGGGTCTGGGTTACCAAACGGACCCGACCCGACCCGAATGGACCCGAAGAGAGAGAGAGAGGAAAAGCAAAAGAAAGTCTTTTCTTTTTCTTTTTCTTTTTCTTTTTTTTTTTTGGCGTGGGTTGTGGTACTGTTGGTCAGTGTGGGAGGATAGCAAGTTAGCAACAAGCATAGGTTCACAGAATCCAAAGGAACGTCGGCCCTTCAGGATTCTCTCTCGATCTATTACACTGTTGAGACCTCTGGTGTGTAGCTGCCTTTTTTTTTTTTTTCCTTCTGTTTTTTGGTTTTTGTTTCTTTTAACTTTTGAAGGGAGAAAGTGAGGGAACACTGCAACTGAATATGGGTCATGTGCCAGTTTTCTGTAATGGAATTGGATTTTGGAAGAAGGTCTGGGATTTTTTTTGTCCTCGTGAGAGGGGAGCTGGGAGACACCGAGTTCCGTCCAATCAGTCATATAGATAAAAAATAGTGTGATATGAAATTTGGCTTGTAGACCGACTTAGTTAGTGAGTCATGGGTCATCTGTTCTGACTGGAGCTCAATTGCAAAGTCTTTCAAGTCATGGGTCACCCAGCACCTCATAATTATCGTATGACCAAATTAGATTTGTCCAAATTTTTTCCCAAAAGCACAAAAAAATTGGACCCGATCGGACCCGGACCCGACCCGAATCAGACCCGGACCCGACCCGAACCCGACTCGGACCCGACCCGACCCAACCCGATCTTCAACCGGGTCGGGTCCGGGTCCAAAATTGGGACCCGAACAAAAAATCGGGTCGGATCGGGGTCACCTAGGACCCGACCCGACCCGACCCATTTGCACCCCTAATTATGTATGCTATGCTATATACCAGGCCTGATATTGCTTATGCCTTAGGCATAACAAGCAGATTCCAAGCTGATTCAGGGGAGAATCATTAGAAAGCTGAGAAAAACATTCTTAAGTACTTGAGAAGGACTAAATATATTTTTTCTAGTATATGGTGGATCTGAGTTGAAACTAGAAGAATTTTCTGATTCTAGTTTTCAGTCAGATCCAGATGATAGCAAGTCCACTTCAGGGTATGTCTTTACCTTAAATGGTGGTGCAGTGAGCTAGAAGAGTTTCAAACAGCAAATTGTAGCTGACTCAACTACTGAGGCAGATTACATTGCTGTAAGTGAAGCTACTAAGGAAGCTGTCTAGATGAAAAAGTTTATTTTTGAGTTGGGAGTAGTTTCTGAGATTGCTGAACCAGTCCCAGTTTATTGTGATAACACTGGAGTTGTTGCTCAAGCAAAGGAACCAAGGTCTTATCATAAATCCAAGCACATTCTAAGACGCTTTCACCTTGTTCGAAAGATTGTCGAGAGACAAGACATAGTCATTGAACGAGTAGATACAAAGAACAACCTGACAGACCCATTCACTAAGCCTTTACCTCAGCAACAGTTTGATCGCCACCTCGATTGTATAAGGTTAAAATTTAAGGGCGATTGGCTTTAGTGCAAGTGAGAGATTAAAAGAATAGATGCCCTACAAGCCAATCGCAATTTGTATTGCGAAGGATTTTCTTTTGATTTTTCAAATCATGTATGTGACATTTGATTATAAATAAAGGCATTGTGTTTCATCATATGTTGTTTCTTATATTTGTGATGAATCCCTTAGATTAGGACAATGGTTTTAGGGCTATGATGAGATCATACTAGTGAGACCCAAAATCCTAAAATCCTAATCTTAAGTATTCCCAGTCGTTGATACATTGAATCGGGGATCAATGCTACCGGCAAGACTGACACATCTTATGTATACTCGATGCAGAGGGTGATTGATCTCACAATCACTTATGTAGAAACACTAATACAAAGATGTGCGTGCTCATTAGAAGAATGAGTTCACTGAATTGACCTGCCAAGAGAATATTTCATGAAGTCTTACTTTCATATCAAAAGATGATTCTCTTAGTGGGAGTTGTGCGACTGATCTTTTGACTTGAGATCACCATGGTATCTTGTGCACATGAATCCATATTTTGGTTTACTCTCATTCATGACAATAAGTTGTGCATGGAGTCTTCCGGATATGGTGGATTGTGTACGAAGATTATGAGTAGGTCAACAAGGAATCAATCACTTCTAGTAAGAGAAGACCGCATCCTGCTTACTCTAATCATATGATAATTCAGAAAATCTTTGATCAAAGTAGAATAAAAATTAGAAAGAGTTTCTAATATTTCATTATTCGAATTATCATTAGTAGATTGAGAGAAACATAAATATGTAATTAAGTTTGACATAGATTCATACTCGTATACATATTCGGGATGCAGCTTAATTGAAGGATTGAATTGCACAGTAACTTTATACTGAAGGGTATATTTGATATTTTCACCAAATTTCATATCCTCCGGATAGACATGATACGTTGCTAGACGTCAATCTTGTCTTGTAGATTTGAGCAAAAGAGTTTAATTCGATCACCAATTAGAAAGGATTCTAATTGTTAAGTTCGGGTTCGCACAATTTGGACCTAAATCGATTAGAGAAGTTCTAATCAAATTAAGTCAACTTGCACCCGCACCTACTGCTGGCTAGGTATGGAACCCAATGGGTTACACACAAAGAAACTGATCAAGGGTCTAATTAGATTAGATCATATTTGCAAGATGAACATGCTAGCACGTGTTGCAAACCTTAGCTCCTGATTTGAATTGGATTCGAATCTAATTCTTGATTTGGATTGATCTAATTTGATTAGATCATATCCTAATATGGGTTGGCCAAGAGTTGGCACCTAATTGGCTTGGTTTGAATCTATTTGGATTAGATTTGATGACACATTCATTTTTGACCATTAGATCTTCATCAACCGTTGGATGAAAATATAATGGTGAGTTGGTTTGAATCCAATTGGATTGGGTTAGATAGGGCCTTTAATCATGACCATTTGATCTTCATCAAGCCATTGGATGAAGACATAATGGGTCATGATGTGGCACCTTGAATTGGAGCCATTGGATGATGGTACCATGAATGGATAAGGATGAAATAACCATTTGATCTTATCCATTTAATTCCTCCTCTCATCCTCAAGCCTAGGATAGATGAGGCGCCACTATTTATGGCCTTTGGATCATCATCAACCATTGATAAATGGATAAGGATGGCTCCTACTTTTCATGCATGAGAAGAAATGAGAAAGAGGGATGTATGCGCATGAATGAAGCAGCGTATCATGAAAGCAACTCTTGGATAGATAAGGATATAACTAACTCCTTATCACATCCCTTCATTTGATACGCCTCTTGCTTCCTGATTGGATGGCACCTCTTGATGAGGCGCCTCTTCCTTAATGAAGCATCGAGATCCTCACATCCCAGTGCCATCTATAAATAGGATGCGCTTCCGGTGTTTTTATTCATAGGAACTCTAGAAAACCAACTCTCTCTTATCCCTTCTTTCTTACAAGTCTTCTTTCTTTCTAACATCTCTCTTTTAGGTTGTCCTAAGCCAAGACAAGGAGGTCTTCTTTAGGACAAATAGCATAGAAGGAGATTTAGATAGAGGAAGAAAATTAGAAAGGAAGGAAAGCAAGCCATTAGAGTTCTTTGGAAAAATTCTGCATCAAGGATTAAAGTCTTTGGAGTTAGTGTCTTGATCACTGTTCCTGTGTGGAACACCATTGGAGGGCAGACACTTAGACGCCTCGTGGAAATTCTCCAAACTTGGATTTAGCGTTACAGGTATTCTCCTATTTCTGCATTTATTATTATATTGTTTGATTGTTACCATTAAGGTGATTTTGGCTTAATAAGGTTTGATGTAATGGGATTTTATTAAGAAATTTTTGAAATTCCTTGCTTCCGCTGCGCCACTAGAAGGCACTAAAACCCTACAATAAGTGACCCTGACATAATCTTACTGAAAGTGAATCCTAGGTTCTTCGGTGTTTAGCATGCTGAATTTTTTTTTTTTTTTGAAAACCATGGCTGAACCTGATCGGGTTGCCTACGTACCCCTTCATAAGGGGGATCAAGCCATACGTAGTTCTTTTTAAGTTTTAAAACGCAGTGGAAAAACCGAATCAAACAATTTAATTCATGCATGCTTACAAGATCAAATCTAGAAATCAGCACCTTAAGAACATATAGGATTACGCCGGAATCGTTTAAACAATTATGCTAAAATTTTTATGCATGATTAACTATCAGATCTGAAACTTAAGAACTCTATTCCAATTAATCTCCGAATATCCATCGAATAGATTCTGGAGATATCTCCGTGAGGAGCCCCAAAAGAGGGTAAAACCTCGGAGAATTGGACCTAGACCTTGACACCATAATAAATGATTAATGCTAGATTAATACCTTTTATGATGGATGAAAGTTGTGAATCTGATTCTTGACTTCGCAGCCACGCACACGAATGGCCTCTACGAGAAGTACACGCGAAGTCCTGAAGGATCTTCTTCCGCAACAGTGCTAGCAGCTGCAGAACACTTGAAAGCTGAAATCTGCCCGCCGGGATTCAATCAACTCTTGATCAATCATCTTGAAGCAGATAGAGATGAGGTTTGTAAGGAAAGTAGAGGACTCAGATCTGATCTTGAATCTTCTAGATATTCACCCTGAAAACCCTATCTAAAATGGAGAAGAAGAGGAGGAGGAGGCGGGTGAGGAAGAAGGCTGCAATGGATGTGTTTTTGGTGCCCATGTTTGACCCCTTTTAATGGCCTCCAAATTTTCATTCAAAATTCAAAATTTATTTTCAGAAAACCTCTTTTAGTTGGCACATGCAAAGGAATAGGAACAACCCAAATCAGATCTCAACCAAATCTGATTTAAATTCAAATTTTAAACACATGTGCAAGAGGGAAGGAATTTGAAATCCATGCGGCAAGGTAAAACACTTCATAATTTCGAAATCACCTCTTGAAATTCGAATTTAATCCATTCAAAAACTCAGACGCCACCTTGGCTGATGGTTTGAGTGATTAAAATCATTTAACACATTGCTTAATGTTTGAATTTAAATTCAAATAACAAACAATGTCGCCATGTGTCAAGCAATGGGTCCATGTGCCATGCAATAATTTTGGTTTATTTAAAATTTATGAAATCCAATTCCATGTCACCAATAATTGCCACATCATCTGAGCCTAATCCCCTTGGGTTGCACCTAATCAAATTTGGTCAAACCCGAATTAAAACAAAGCAATTTGGTTAAACCCAATCTAATCAGGTCAGACCCTGATTGAGCTCAAATTGAATCCAATTCAATTTTGGCTCATGCAAACTCAATCAAATTGAATTATTACTTTGTGTTGGACCTAATTCAATTAGGTCAATCCCCAATTAAGAATAAATTAATTTAAAATTAATTTGATCAGCTTAAGTCCTTTTTGGTTCTGACCTAATTCAATCAGGTCAAAACCCTGATTGAGCCCAAACTTGAATCCAATTCAATTTGGCTCATCCTTAGCACAATTACTCAATCAAATTGAGTTTATTAGTAATTTAATTACTAATTAATCCTTCAATAATTACTTTAATTATTTTATAAGATAATTTGCCAATCAAATTGACCAAATTATCCCTAAATGATTCTTAATCATTCATCAGCTTTCTTGATCAATTAGGAATCTTCTATGCGTGTGACCTCATAGGTTCGAACCTAAGCCGGTAGTATAGGAACAATTTTCTACACTAATCGATGTGACCATCTAGCAATGGTACCCGACGTCCGGATAGGTCGAATATATGCGAAGCAAATATTCTGGAACCCTGAACTATGGTCACTGTATAATTCAATCCCTTTGACTCCTAATGCCAGGATGACTTAGAGCTCACTGTCAACCCTATAATTAGTACATCCATTATGTGATTAACTTTAGATATCCCGTGACTCCTCACTGGGATTACCCTGGCCAAGGTTTTGCTAAATTAATCACAAGACATTATCTCCTATTTTCAGGAGGGGTCAATTCCATCTTGACTCACAACTGACTACGCAAGTACTTGACTGCACCCAGTGACCTTCCGTCACTGAATTAGAAATTCAGGTAGTCCGGTACCAAAGTACAGTGAGTTGCTTGCTAGTCACAGGTTGCGGTCTCAGGTCAGAGGGCCAAACTTATACCCATATCCACTCGGAACATCTCTCGACAGTAGAGCGTTCCGGAATTGGTCACGTTTAGTGAAATGTACTTCTACACTTCACTTGTGTGGCATACCAGTGTCTCCACACTCCTTGGTTAAGAGGACAACCAACGTATATGTCACACAACGACCTAATCTCGATAATGTTGTCGTCCTAGTAACAACATATCATTTCGTCGCAAACAAGTTTAAGGACTCAAAGATAAATCCTCCTTTATCATAACATAAGTCCTAAGGACTTCATCATATAAGAGTTCATTTGAAGATGAAATGATGAATAATGCCAAATAACACTTTATTAATTTGTCAATTTATTTACAAAATTCAATCATCAATATGCTGATGATTGACATTTAGGATACAAATTCCAACAACTCCCACTTAGCCTAATGCCAATCGGCATAGTATCTAATACCCATCTTCGACTTGTGTTCGTCGAACTCTTTGATGCCGAGGACTTTGGTAAATGGGTCAGCCAGATTTTCTTTTGTGTCAATCTTCTGAAGATCAATATCACCTCGATCGATGATCTCTCGAACCAGGTGGTAGCGACGTAGAATATGCTTGGTCCGCTGATGTGCTTTGGGTTCTCTTGCTTGAGCTATGGCCCCAGTATTGTCACAAAATACAGGCACTGGACCATCAATGGAGGGTGTCACTCCAAGCTCGGTGATGAACTTCCGCAACCATACAGCTTCCTTGGCGGCATCAGATGCTGCGATATATTCTGCTTCACATGTAGAATCTGCCACTGTATGCTGCTTGGAACTCTTCCAGCAGATGGCCCCACCCTTAAGAGTGAAGATATATCCTGACACGCTCTTGCTATCATCTTGATCTGACTGAAAATTTGAATCAGTATATCCCTCAAGTTTTAAGTCAGAATCACCATAGATAAGCCACTGATCTTTAGTATTTCTCAAATACTTAAGGATGGTTTTTACAACCTTCCAGTGGTTGCTACCTGGATCAGACTGGTATCTGCTCACTACTCCTAGTGAGTATGCCACGTCTGGTCTAGTACATGTCATGGCATACATTATAGATCCCACTGCCGAAGCATATGGAATTCTATCCATACTCTCTCTTTCTTGAGGGGTTGTCGGACAATCCCTTTTAGAGAGGTTAATTCCATGGCCCATCGGAAGATAGCCTTTCTTGGAATTAATTATACTGAACCTCTTCAGTATAGTATCAATGTATGTGGATTGGGATAATCCAAGCAATCTTCTAGATCTATCTCTATAGATCTTCATCCCTAGGATATAAGATGCTTCTCCCAAATCCTTCATGGCAAATTGAGATGATAGCCAAACCTTTATTCCTTGTAATGCAGGAATGTCATTCCCGATTAAAAGAATGTCATCCACATACAAAATAAGAAATATAATGCAAGGTTCCTCTTCATTCTTAATGAAGCCATATGTTTTGATTACCTTATCAAAACGTATATTCCAACTCCGTGAAGCTTGCTTTAATCCATAAATGGATTTTTGAAGCTTGCACACTTTAGACTCATCTGCAGATGTAAAACCTTCAGGTTGTATCATATACACTTCCTCTTCTAAATCTCCATTTAGAAATGCGGTCTTTACATCCATTTGCCAGATTTCATAGTCTAAATGTGCTGCTATCGCAAGCACAATCCGAATGGACTTGAGCATTGCCACAGGAGAAAACGTCTCGTCATAGTCAATACCATAACGTTGACGATATCCCTTGGCAACCAAACGGGCTTTATAGGTCTCTACCTTTCCGTCTGCGCCCCGTTTCCTTTTGAATATCCACTTACACCCTATGGATTTAATTCCTTCGGGTGGGTCAACTAATGTCCAAACATCATTGACCTTCATGGATTCCATTTCGGATTGCATGGCTCCAAGCCATTTATCAGAGTCATACCTCTGCATTGCATCCATATATGTGATCGGATCCTCATCGTTTTCATCAAGTTCGATAGGATCCCCATCCCAGACCAAGAAACCGTAGTATCTGTCCGGCTGACGTGGTACTCTACCCGATCGCCTTAATGGTGCATCTAATATGGGTTCTGGATCTGATCTAATCAAATCCGACTCAACTGGTTCAGTAGATAGTGTCGGATCTTCTACATGTTGAACTTCTCTAAGCTCAACATTAGAGCTATTTGTTCCTTCACCAAGGAATTCCTTTTCTAAGAAAATTGCTCTATTGCTTACGAACAACTTTTGTTCTTCAGCAAAGTAGAAGTAATATCCTTTAGTTTCTTTAGGGTAACCAACAAAGAAACATTTGTCAGACTTGGGTTCAAGTTTGTCTGTCTTCAAACGTTTGACGTACACCGGACACCCCCAAATCCTAAGGTGAGAGAGCATCGGCTTACGTCCAATCCACATCTCATGTGGTGTTTTATTTACAGACTTACTTGGAACCTTATTTAGAATATAGCAGGCTGACTCAAGAGCATATCCCCAAAAGGATATGGGCAGATTAGTAAACCCCATCATGGATCGAACCATGTCTAACAGAGTTCGATTTCTCCTTTCTGACACACCATTATATTGTGGTGTACCAGGAGGAGTCCATTGGGAGAGAATCCCATTTTCTTCTAGATATGTCAAAAATTCACTGGAGAGGTATTCACCTCCTCGATCTGATCGAAGAGTTTTAATACTCTTTCCAGTTTGTTTTTCTACTTCATTACGATATAATTTGAACATTTCAAATGATTCAGATTTATGTCTCATTAAATAGACATAACCATACCTAGAAAGGTCGTCTGTAAACGTAATGAAATATGAATACCCACCTCTAGCATCTGTGCTCATTGGCCCACATACATCAGAATGTACAAGGGTCAATAAATCACTGGCTCGTTCACCTTTTCCGGTAAAAGGTGATTTGGTCATTTTACCAAGAAGACATGATTCACAGGTTGTCAATGATTCACAATCATTAACATCAAGGATTCCCTCTTTACTTAACCTGTTCATCCTATTCTTGTTAATATGACCTAGCCTATGATGCCAAAGGTAGACATCCGTGACATTATCTATTCTAGGGCGCTTATTGGATTTATACATTACATGAACAGGCTGTGACAAAATGTAAATGCCATTACTCAGAATTCCATTCATTACAACAACACCATTCCAAATGACATTGCAATAATCCTTTTTTATTGATATTTCATAACCATTTTTGGCCAAAAGGCCTACAGAAATGATATTCAATAGAAAACTTGGACAATAGTGACAATCACTAAGGACATTTACATGAGAGCTGAATTCAAGTTTAAGAATTCCTAAAGCTAGAACTGGAACTGGTCTTCCATCTCCAACATTCAGGAACCTTTCTCCTTCTTCAAACCTCTTACTGACTTGTAGCCCCTGCAACGAATTGCAAATATTAAAAGAACTACCGGTATCCAATACCCAGGTCGAATTATCACAAATAGAAAAATTGCAAGGTGTTATCATATAAGTACCTTGATTGGCAACTGATTGCCCACTTTTCTTAGGCCGGTTCGGATCGAGGGATGCAATGTAAAGAGGACAGTTCCTCTTCCAATGTCCTTGCTTCTTGCAGAAGAAGCACTCCGCCTTGCTCTGATCAGCCTTTTTATTCTTTTTCTGACTAGGCTGAGCATGGTGCCCCTGTTTCTTTTAGATTTTATTTTTCTTTTTCCCTTTCTTAAAGGAGCGACCCTTGGATGAACCTCCCACTAAATTCACCGTCTTCTTAAGAAGTTGGTGATCATTCTCAAACGTCTGTAGTAACCCCAACAATTGGTGATAATTCACTACAGGTTTCGTCATACGAAAATGAGTGAGAAAAGGACGGTATGATCCAGGCAATGAGTTTAGTATGGCATCCTTCCCCAATTGATCATGAAGGGGAAAGCCAAGAGAGCTTAGACGCTCGATCAACTCAATTATGTACAGTACATGATCAGTTACCGAGGTCCCATCTTTCATTCGGGCGCTGAAGATGGCACAACTAGTTTTGTGCCTCTCAACGTCGTCAGGAACCCCGAATGATTCATTCAACACTTGAATGATATCTTCCGGCTGCGTATTCTCAAAACGCCTACTAAACTCATCACTCATTGCTGCCAACATGATGCATCGAACAGTGATCCGGTCACTGAGCCACTTCTGATAAGTGTCTCTGGCCGATCTTGATGCATTAGCAGCGGGCTGCTCAGGTGCTTGATCCGTTATCACATAAAGGATCCTCTCATGCTCTAGCACTATTTTCAGTTTCCTATGCCAATTATTGAAATTTGGACCAGTCAACTTGTCATTGTCCAACAATGAGCGAAGTGATAAATTAGTGGCCATTTCTGCATAAAAAGAAAATTTGGCTATTAGTATATGAATTGACTAAACACAGTAGACTTGGACTTTAGTCTAAAGATATTTCCACTATTTTATACAAATTGGTAGCCTCTACCTCTAATTCGAAAAATTACTCCTAATGCTTTAGTGGGCACTAGAACCCAATAGATCCCATATAGGCCCGAGTGTGGCTCGGCCAACCCATATGCACCTATTGGTAGGTTCTTAACCAATTGCTTCACCAAGCAACTTCTAGTGATGATTTTGCCCTAGGTTTTCCGGCAGGCATGTGGCGCCTCCACCGAATACCCTAGTCAGGTCCAACCATTAAATGATAGAGTTAAGTCTAATCAACTAATAGACGACCAAGCCCGAGTGTGGCTTGGCTCACCTGACCGCCTATTGAAGGTACACTTAACTCATCATATATTGAATGACAATTCCAATGCTTGATAAGTACCAGGCGTGTGGCGCCTCCAATAATTATCAAAACATTGGACCCATTATCACCCAACTTAATGGGAGGCTATGACCTAGTTATCTCCATAACCATTTCATTTTAAGGACCTAATAATTTTAGAGGATTTCATAATTAGGATAGATGAGAAGATCCGGTTAGTCTAATTTCTTCCACTGACTTCACCAAATCAGATTAGACTCAAACCGGTTAAGGAGACACCTAAATCAGTCATACTGATTTTTCTTAAGGCATGGGCTAACTCGAATCATTAAGTGATCCAATCAAAATGTGATTGACCATGTCGGCCAGGTAAGTGAGATCGGTGGAAGGGATATGCCATTAACTCGACAAAGACGAATCAGTGCGAGTAGCTCCCAATTAAAAACCACCGGTCAAAACTGCCAAACTTACCTTAGACACCGACTGGTTAATCAATTTCGATTTGATTACTCAAATGACTCGGGCTACACCTTTGAGCCTAAATCAAGTTCCATCTTGGTCTAATCAAAGACATGGAATTGATCAATCTACAACTATTGTATTTAACCTAGAGTTTCCTTGACCTAATCTAGTTACTACTTAATTAGATTTGATCAATTAACTCTAATTAGACCATGTTTGATTCTAACCTTAGGTCTAACCCAATCCTAAGAACTTGATTCAAGCTAACCCATATGCCCAAAGAATTATGCAATGTCAATTAATTGAGTTACAATTCTATTTCATAACACTTAATTCTCAATTAAGTTTAGACTTATGAAAGTTTTGATCATTGCATATTTCTTTTTAATTACATATTAATTACAATCTTTCAGTTCTTAAAACACAGTTTCAGATCTGAGTTTTTGTAATTAATCACATGTAATCAGATTTAAATCATGTTTAAGTCATTATGTTTTATGTTCATGCATCACATATACATAACAACATGAATTAATACAAACAACATACATCTTATGTATTTGTTTTTTCACTTTTATTTTCAGATCTGATTTGTTCATTAAAATCAAAGATCATATGAATCATAAACTTTATTTAGATCTAATCTAAACAATATTATGATTTCAGATTTATTCATGTTACTAATCCTAACACAAACATGCATCATATGCATCCAAAATTTCAGATCTACTTAATCATGCATAATCAGCAATTAAATCAATCGTAAAAAGCACTTTAGATCTAATCTAAACATGTTAATGATTTCAGATTTAATTGCAAGAATTAAAACATAAAAGTTTAAACATAAACCTGGCTCTGATACCACTGAAAGTGAATCCTAGGTTCTTCGGTGTTTAGCATGCTGAATTTTTTTTTTTTTTTGAAAACCATGGCTGAACCTGATCGGGTTGCCTACGTACCCCTTCATAAGGGGGATCAAGCCATACGTAGTTCTTTTTAAGTTTTAAAACGCAGCGGAAAAATCGAATCAAACAATTTAATTCATGCATGCTTACAAGATCAAATCTAGAAATCAGCACCTTAAGAACATATAGGATTATGCCGGAATCGTTTAAACAATTATGCTAAAACTTTTATGCATGATTAACTATCAGATCTGAAACTTAAGAACTCTATTCCAATTAATCTCCGAATATCCATCGAATGGATTCTGGAGATATCTCCGTGAGGAGCCCCAAAAGAGGGTAAAACCTCGGAGAATTGGACCTAGACCTTGACACCATAATAAATGATTAATGCTAGATTAATACCTTTTATGATGGATGAAAGTTGTGAATCTGATTCTTGACTTCGCAGCCACGCACACAAATGGCCTCTACGAGAAGTACACGCGAAGTCCTGAAGGATCTTCTTCCGCAACAGTGCTAGCAGCTGCAGAACACTTGAAAGCTGAAATCTGCCCGCCGGGATTCAATCAACTCTTGATCAATCGTCTTGAAGCAGATAGAGATGAGGTTTGTAAGGGAAGTAGAGGACTCAGATCTGATCTTGAATCTTCTAGATATTCACCCTGAAAACCCTATCTAAAAGGGAGAAGAAGAGGAGGAGGAGGCGGGTGAGGAAGAAGGCTGCAATGGATGTGTTTTTGGTGCCCATGTTTGACCCCTTTTAATGGCCTCCGAATTTTCATTCAAAATTTGAAATTTATTTTCAGAAAACCTCTTTTAGTTGGCACATGCAAAGGAATAGGAACAACCCAAATCAGATCTCAACCAAATCTGATTTAAATTCAAATTTTAAACACATGTGCAAGAGGGAAGGAATTTGAAATCCATGCGGCAAGGTAAAACACTTCATAATTTCGAAATCACCTCTTGAAATTCGAATTTAATCCATTCAAAAACTCAGACGCCACCTTGTCTGATGGTTTGAGTGATTAAAATCATTTAACACATTGCTTAATGTTTGAATTTAAATTCAAATAACAAACAATGTCGCCATGTGTCAAGCAATGGGTCCATGTGCCATGCAATAATTTTGGTTTATTTAAAATTCATGAAATCCAATTCCATGTCACCAATAATTGCCACATCATCTGAGCCTAATTCCCTTAGGTTGCACCTAATCAAATTTGGTCAAACCCGAATTAAAACAAAGCAATTTGGTTGAACCCAATCTAATCAGGTCAGACCCTGATTGAGCTCAAATTGAATCCAATTCAATTTTGGCTCATGCAAACTCAATCAAATTGAATTATTACTTTGTGTTGGACCTAATTCAATTAGGTCAATCCCCAATTAAAAACAAATTAATTTAAAATTAATTTGATCAGCTTAAGTCCTTTTTGGTTCTGACTTAATCCAATCAGGTCAAAACCCTGATTGAGCCCAAACTTGAATCCAATTCAATTTGGCTCATCCTTAGCACAATTACTCAATCAAATTGAGTTTATTAGTAATTTAATTACTAATTAATCCTTCAGTAATTACTTTAATTATTTTATAAGATAATTTGCCAATCAAATTGACCAAATTACCCCTGAATGATTCTTAATCATTCATCAGCTTTCTTGATCAATTAGGAATCTTCTATGCATGTGACCTCATAGGTTCGAACCTAAGCCGGTAGTATAGGAACAATTTTCTACACTAATCGATGTGACCATCTAGCAATGGTACCCGACGTCCGGATAGGTCGAATATATGCGAAGCAAATATTCTGGAACCCTGAACTATGGTTACTGTATAATTCAATCCCTTTGACTCCTAATGCCAGGATGACTTAGAGCTCACTGTCAACCCTATAATTAGTACATCCATTATGTGATTAATTTTAAATATCCCGTGACTCCTCACTGGGATTACCCTGGCTAAGGTTTTGCTAAATTAATCACAAGACATTATCTCCTGTTTTCAGGAGGGGTCAATTCCATCTTGACTCACAACTGACTACGCAAGTACTTGACTGCACCCAGTGACCTTCCGTCACTGAATTAGAAATTCAGGTAGTCCGGTACCAAAGTACAGTGAGTTGCTTGCTAATCACAGGTTGCGGTCTCAGGTCAGAGGGCCAAACTTATACCCATATCCACTCGGAACATCTCTCGACAGTAGAGCGTTCCGAAATTGGTCACGTTTAGTGAAATGTACTTCTACACTTCACTTGTGTGGCATACCAGTGTCTCCACACTCCTTGGTTAAGAGGACAACCAACGTATATGTCACACAACGACCTAATCTTGATAATGTTGTCGTCCTAGTAACAACATATTATTTCGTCGCAAACAAGTTTAAGGACTCAAAGATAAATCCTCCTTTATCATAACATAAGTCCTAAGGACTTCATCATATAAGAGTTCATTTGAAGATGAAATGATGAATAATGCCAAATAACACTTTATTAATTTGTCAATTCATTTACAAAATTCAATCATCAATATGCTGACGATTGACATTTAGGATACAAATTCCAACACTTACTGCTTTCAAATACATAAAACTATTTGAATACGAAGTTGTATATTACTAATTATGTTCCTCAAAAATTAGGATCAAGCATATGTAGCAAGTGGTGCATGATTTGACTAAATGGCATTCATCATGTTTACTATATTGTGTAAACTGGATTTATGATGATATAGAAAGTTGCATTAAAAAAAATGAAGTTTGCAGCATGATCATGAACTTTATATATTATGATGCCATTATTCATCTTTCAATCTACTTATGAAGTAAGATTTATGAAAAGCATAATATGATTTATGAACTCTCAAATTGTCATATACGGCCCTCGCCAGCGGGTTATAGAAGCTTGGCATATGGCCCTCACCAGCGGGTTATAGGAGCTCGGCATACGACCCTCGCTAGTAGGTTATAGTAGCTCGGCATATGGCCCTCGCTAGCGAGTTATAATAGATCGGCATATGGCCCTGTCACGGGTAATAATAGTGACCATAGCTGCACTACCATCTGAGAGTATGGTTTTCAAAGTATAGAATAATGGCAACGTTTTATGATGCACATCCATATTTATGAACTTGCATGATTGAACATGCATTGCTTTATGACTGATTTAGATATATGGTATATGAAATGTTTTACTTTGTTATAAATGTTGTTTTCCTAAATAAATGCACCGGCATGTGGAATATTATGCTTGATCTGGTAAGATTGTACATGGTTACTTAGTGAGCCTCATAGCTCATATGATTTTCGTTGTTTTTTTTCCAAATAAGTAAGGTTGCTAGGAACGGGAAAAAGTAAAAGAAAAAGGGGTTTGAAGCATATATATACAAAATTTCATTTATGTAGCCATATAAATAAGTTTGGGTTGTAATCTTTCAAACTCAAATACTTGATTTAGATGCTCTGTACCTGCTTTCTATTAAATTGCAAATGAAATTGATAAAATTTTATCTTGTTACATGTAATAATTATTGTTAACACGGGCTTCGTGTTATTGTGAGCAACACCCTATAGTAGTACGGCCGTGTCACGGGCCAGATTTGGGGTGTGAGAAATTATGATCCGGATCCGGGTCATGACAGTATCTCTTCCTTTATTCCTTTCTCTCCTTCAGAATTGCATTTCCCTCACAGCCTAGGAATCGTATCTCTTTATTCCTTTCTCTTCTTTAGAATTGCACTTTCCTCTTCATAGCGGGTTGTCCCTTTCTTCTCCTCATAAGTTTCTTGCATCAAAGACTAAGAAGAAAGCAATTTCTATTTAAAGCACTCTATCCTGGTTTCAGTACCTTTCTTGCAGAACTAGTTTCCATGCCTCGTAGGGTTATATATCCTAGAGGAGCTTTCCAAGCATACAGAACCCTGATTCACACCATGTTTTACCCTATTTAAGGTCCCTTTTCCGGGTGACTTATATTTTCATTTCCTGGGACAAGATCGCCTCCATTTATTAGTGGACATAAGCAAGAATACGTAAAGCGATGGCGCAGTATTTGCTACATGGAACTCTTCAAGCTACAATCTTTGAAGCAACGTCCTTATCCAATTCCAACACAATGTCCATGAGTGCTCCAAAACGCATCCAGAAGGTATGCATATTCTGAAATGCAGATAGATGTTGACAATAATAGAAGCGTGTCAAAAATTTATGTTTGCCACAACGTCTGTGTTATATTTGTATATAAGACAGCCTTTTGATTCCATGGACTGAAAATGAGCCCATTTCTTTGGATTTTAGTTCATCTCTCCCTGAATTCCTTCAGCAATTCACGTTCTTTTATTTATTTTATTCTCAAATCAAGCAACTCGTTAGTGCCAAACCTTGTCAGTTTTTCGTCAAAGCTTTTTGGTTTCAATATAAATTTATAAGGCACATATGCTTGGTCTTCAAAGTATTTTTCTTCTTTAAAATTTTATATGGGCGTCCATTGGTAAAAAGGAGTTTATTAGGCTAACATGATTATGAGAAATTATCTATTCAACATCTGCCCTGCAGCATGCTATTCTGTATATAGTTTATTTTTAGTTAGCTTTCTTAACACTGACTGGTTATTTACCATTTTCATCTGGCTGAATTTGGGAGGCACCAACCACGTCAAAGAGGAGGCTTCTGAGAAGATTATCATGGATCAAGAGAGTGTCATTCTGCGGCCGAAAGGTTTGATCATAATTATTGTATTATCCCGATTCCTCCACCCCCTCCCAAAAAAAAAAAAAATCTAAAGTTTGGTTGCAGAATATGTATGTATAGCTAGCCAAAGCAGGGAGCAAAATACGGTATGGAATGGAAGAATGGTGAAGCAGAAATTTATTTTATCATTTTGTTGGAATTTCTCTGTTATCTCTTGGTAAACAAATGGGGATAATGTAAGTTTTTTAAAAAAATATCGAGATTGCATTTTTATTACTTTCATCTAGAAAAAATAATTATGTGGGATGGAATAGAATATAAAAAGAATATTTTATCACTTATTCTAATTTATTTATTTGACAGATTTATATTACTATTTTTCCCATATCCGAGATTTGGCGGATTGGATCATAATCTGATCATCTTTCGGATGTTGTGCGAATGGCAGCTTGCGGGGGACATCGAGGAGTCGGTGGGTCTCGGGATAGGGCCTGCGAAGCTCTACGCGACCGTCGACTTGGAGAAGGCCAGAGTGGGTCGGACCCGAGTGATCACGAACGAGCCCAACAATCCCCGCTGGTACGAGTCCTTCCGCATCTATTGTGCGCACTGGGCTGCCGATGTCATCTTCACCGTCAAGGCCGACAACCCAGTCGGGGCATCGCTCATCGGAAGGGCCTACCTTCCCGTCATGGATATCCTCGAGAATAACAACAGTGAGGCAGTGGACAGGTGGCTCGACATCTACCGGGAGGACGGCAGCCAGGTGGGTGGAGGCGCCCAGATCCACGTCCGCCTCTGGTATTGGGACGTGTCCAGAGATCCTTACCAGGGTTGGGGCCGGGGGATCGCCAGCCCGCGGTACCCGGGTGTCCCTCACACCTTCTTCCCGCAGCGGCAGGGTTGCAAGGTGACGCTCTATCAGGACGCCCATGTCCCCGACGATGGCCTCGTTCCCAGCCGAATCCCTCTAGCCGGCAACCGCTACTACGAGCCCCGCCGTTGCTGGGAGGACATCTTCGACGCCATCGCCAATGCCCGGCACCTCATCTATGTCACAGGTTGGTCGGTGTACACAGAGATCACCCTGGTGAGAGACCCCAGGAGGCCCAGGCCTGGAGGGGATGCCACCCTCGGGGAGCTACTCAAGCAAAAAGCCCGTGAGGGCGTCCGAGTGCTGATGCTCGTGTGGGATGACAGGACCTCACTAGGCCTAGGCCCGCTAAGGAAGGATGGGGTGATGGCCACCCACGACCAGGACACGTCCAGCTACTTTCGCGGCACGGGCGTGCACTGCGTCCTCTGCCCCCGGAATCCAGACGAGGGAAGGAGCTACGTGCAGGACCTCGAGACGGCCACCATGTTCACGCACCACCAAAAGACCCTGGTCGTGGATGTTGAGGTGCCCGGAAAGACGATGGCCGCTACGAGGAATGACGATGGGAGGAGGAGGAAGAGGAGGATCGCCGGCTTTGTCGGGGGCATTGACCTCTGTGACGGGAGATATGACACACAGTACCATTCTTTGTTCCGAACGTTGGGCACAGCACACCGCAATGACTTCCATCAGCCCAACTTTCCCGGGGCATCCATCCGGAAGGGCGGGCCCCGGGAGCCCTGGCACGATATCCACTGTCGATTGGAGGGGCGTGTCGCATGGGATGTGCTGTGCAACTTTGAGCAACGATGGAGGAAGCAGGGCGGGAGTGCAGAGCTGCTCCTGCAGCCTGGGTATGATCTGGCTCCCGACGAGGAGCCCCCTCCCACGGAGGACGAAGTAGAGGCATGGAGTGTCCAGCTCTTCCGATCCATTGACGGGGGTGCGGTAGCTGGATTCCCGGATGCACCAGAGGATGCCGCCGCGGCAGGGCTTGTCACCGGCAAGGATCATGTCATCGATCGCAGCATCCAGGATGCTTACATCCATGCTATTCGCAGGGCCAGGAACTTCATCTACATCGAGAACCAATACTTCCTGGGTAGCTCTTATGGGTGGAAAGGAAAAGCAGCTGACGGTGTCACGGTCGAGGACATTGGGGCACTACATCTCATCCCCAAGGAGCTGTCACTCAAAATCGTCAGCAAGATCGAGTCCGGGGAGCGGTTCTCTGTCTACGTGGTTATCCCTATGTGGCCGGAGGGCGTCCCTGAGAGCGGATCGGTTCAGGCCATTCTAGACTGGCAGCGTAGGACAATGGAAATGATGTACGCTGACATTGCAGAGGCCCTTCAGGCCAAGGGGCTCCGAGCGAACCCGAAGGACTACCTCTCTTTCTTCTGCTTAGGGAATCGAGAGGTGAACAAAGGTGGCGAGTACCAAGCCGAGGAGCATCCGGAGCCAGACACGGACTACAACAGAGCGCAGCAAGCCAGGCGATTCATGATCTATGTCCATGCCAAGATGATGATTGGTAATCATTATAGTTGATTTTGTATCAGTCGGTCATTGTCCATACATATGAACTAAACTCTAATCAAGTAATCCTCTGAACATTTGGTTTCAGTTGATGATGAGTATGTTATAATTGGATCAGCCAACATCAATCAGAGGTCAATGGATGGAGGAAGGGACTCGGAGATTGCCATGGGAGCATACCAACCAAATTATCTGGCAACCAGGCAGCCAGTCAAGGGGCAGATCCACGGCTTCCGGTTGGCACTATGGTATGAGCACCTTGGTATGCTTGACGACACCTTCCTTCGACCCCAAAGCATTGAGTGCATGCGAAAGGTAAACAAGATTGCTGAAAGGAACTGGGGACTCTACACGAGTGACATGCTTGTCAGCGATCTCCCAAGCCATCTACTTAGCTACCCACTAGGAGTGACAGAGGATGGCGAGATGATGGAGTTGCATGGGATGGAGTTCTTCCCCGACACCAGGGCTCGTGTTCTAGGCACCAAGTCTGACTACCTTCCCCCCATCCTTACCACCTGAAAGAAACAACCAGAGCAAAGAGCAAAGACACTTGTACCTACTTTTGCACTCTACCCACCTCCTATTGATCCTTCATAGGCCTGAGTAGCAGTGAGACCCCTATCTTTGAGGGAATGGTGATCACATGGTGGTTTCATTCGCACAAATATGTATTCAGGTCATCATTACAATTTCTAAACTTAAGTTCATCTATCATGAATGATAGGAAATATTGAAAAAATTAAAGATAAATAAGAGGGAAGTGGCTAGCAAGAAAAGTGATAAATAAAGAGAGGAAATGTTTATCGATTTAGGCAGGCGCTATCTTTAGAGAAAGATTCTCTGCATGGGTTACTGGGCAGTTTTCTTCCAAGGTACAATAATTCTTCCTTGAACTGTGCACCCAGTAGGTGATATTCAAAATTGAGTATTGCAACGATCACCCAGATTGAAAGGAGTTTTAAAGAGTTTAGAGAAGAGAAGTTTAAAATTTTCGAATTAAAAATCCTTAGAGACACCCATATATATATATATATATATATATATATATATATATATATATATATATATATATATATATAACGTAAAGCTATCATAGATGTTCCTTGATTTAGGTCACTCAAATAAAGAACAACTAGCCCTTAATGAAATAAATGGCAAGAAGATTAAGTCAATCAAGTCATCACGCAAATATGATCATCCCATAGGAGCAAAAAAGGTAAGGATATAATAAAAATCAGATCAAATCTCTTTAGCTAAATTTGTTTAAAATAATAAAAAATCGAATGAGATAAGGTACATTTTGACGAGGACATCAAAAAAGCAAAAGCCTTTACATGCTATGATATGCTATTCACATGGCCATATATAGTTAATCTTACCAAGTCATGCTCCGTCATACATCATACACACACATATGTGGTGGCGCATCTCAGAAATTTTAAGATTTCTAAAATATCTATAGAAACGTTAACATAAAATTTATTGGACCGTCCATATCGATAAACTAGTAATTGATTGGGTTTCCCCTCTAGAGGAAGAGACTGAACGTAATGGTGGAGGGCTGGTTGGGAGGCAATGAGTTTGTTGACTGTATCCATGCCTCTAAGGCATGCTCAGGCGCATAGAGGGGTCACAGCCCCAATCCTGACAATAAGTTGCATATTTATCACAGTAGAAGAAAAAGAAAATTTGTATTTTCTTCTTTCACAGTATAAAGGAGGATCAGCATTAAAGAAGACGCTGCAATGTAGTAAATAATGAATTATCCCTCTCAAGCGAATTTTTCTAAATAAGAATCTAGATTTACAAACTTCACTAGCGCTCTATAGCACAATGTCATTCTTCTTGTGTAATAGGATATATAATTTCAATACATAAGCCCATCTCCAAAGATTAATCATTTAATTAAATTTAATTTGTTTTCTTGACAAAAGGAATCAAATTTAACTTTGTGCTAGATATCCGAGTTTTGTGCACAACCAGTAAACTAGTTTAGATAGCATATGAAGATTACCCTAACATCAATGACCCCACATTATTCTCAAAAAACTTAACACATCAATAACTCCCAAACATGTTAGATTGCCAACGCATAACTTAAGGTTCTCTTGTACCATAAGGCATGGTAATTGGACAAAAGAATTACTTCTAAAGCTTAGGTCAATGGCATGAACTTCTTCTATGTTGCTTTGAAGCTTGCACTCCCTCCTTGCATCACCTTACCAACTGATGGGGGGCGAAATGGATTGTCCAGCCCACAGCTAAAAGGCCGCTCAGTTTTGGCCCAATAAACGCCAACACCGACCGGTTGAATTCTCGGTCCGGCCCAGAATCAGCTCGGCCTCGGACTTCGCCAAAAACTCCATCAGCCTTGGATATTCGCCAACTTGCCCGAACAAATTTGGGCCATCTCCAATATTCGCCGACCCACCCGACCGAGCTCGGGGTGCCCACTTCAGTAGTACGCCCTGACCCTCGAGCTCGGGGCGCTCCACCGAGCACACTTCGGAACACGGAAAGCCGAGCTGTCTTCGGTACCCGTCTAGCCGACCTTGCCAAACATATGATGCGACCTTTCAATGGGTTCGGCCTCACCAACAACTGCACCCATGTGTTCACCCACGCCCTCCTATGTGGCCGTACATTACAACGCCACAGTGCCACACTTTGATAGCTGGCCCTCGACAGTCAAAAGACAACACCATAACTACTCCGGCCATACCATGCTGTGACTGTCAATACCTTACCGTTCTCGAGAACAGACAGCACCACACGCCACCAACCAGCCATAGCTGCGCGCCATTCGGCTCAGAGCCACACCCCCTCTCATGATGAGGGCAAACAATGCCTTTGCCACCTGTGCCTCTCCACCGGAACTATAAATAGCCCGGTCAGGTAAATTCTAAGGGACTTTTTGGGTAGACCAAATTTACCTACCCTAACTTGATCGTCGGAGGGCCCTTACCGGAAACACCGGTGAGGCTTTGTGCAAGTCCGCCACCGCCGTCACGCAGAAAGTGGCCCCCATCTTCTTCTTCCAACCACCGGTGGCTTCCACGACTCCTCCGGCGTGTCACCATCGGGCCAAATTTGAACCACAACACCAACCACTCTAATTTAGGCCCTTGGCAGATGGGGTTAGCGACTTAGAATGCTCCGGCTAAGTTGAGGTTTGGCAACCTAAAGTAGATATATAGGAGAATATGGGTCCAACTGAAGTTGGTTTGACCAGGAATCAGAGGGAAATCTTCTTGCAACCAAGATTTGGTCTAGAGTTAAGGGTTTGGATGGGTATTCTAAAAGAAAGTTACTTCACTTATTTGTTGATCCTAATCAAGTTTCAAAGAGTAAGAGGAGTCAAGAAAGGATAAATAGGGGTGTCTACAATTCTATATTTATTGTTAATAGCAATTAGCAACAATAACAATATTCTAGCCACATGCTCTTCGACGGTAAATAAGATGAATCCACACATCGCATTCCTCTCGTCCGCTAGCTCTTCCATTAGCATTTGCCTCATACCATCTACCAGCCCTGATCCCTTTCCAATCTTCTATCTTCAGCCAGGGGCGGCCCAATACATTTGGGGGCCTAAGGCGAACTCATTAGAAGAGGCCTTTTTTATTATTATTTAAATAATAAATTTTTTTTAATAAGTATAAAAATATTTTAAAATTTTTATTTAAAAATAATTCGTCTAGCTTTTTGAGAAACAAAATTACTAATTAAACTTTTATACTCAAGATCCATTAAAATACTATTTTCAATCGATAATATAGCTAATCCATTTAATCTTTCTTGTGACATAGTTGATCGCAAATAAGATTTTATCAACTTTAATTTTGAAAAACTTTTTTCAGCAGAAGCAACTGTTACAGGTATTGTTAATAATATCCTATATGCAATGCATGCATTTGGAAAAGAATCTGTTTTTTTTATGAAACTTAAAATATCAATAGGAGTACTAGTTTCTGTTTGTAAAAATTCTTTTAAAATTTTTAACTCTGAAAACAGATCAATACCATCAATATCAGAATATTCACCATGCTTTAAAAAGTTTTCAAGATTAAGACAACACTTTTTCAAATCATCTTCATTCAAAGATTTTAACTTTCTAAAATTAAACAAAAAACCAAAAACATTTTCATATATGGTAAATTGTTCAAACCTATTTTGAATTGAAAAAATAGCTTGATCTACTATATATAAAAAGTAATCAATTCTAAAAGATTCTTCAGCTGATCTTGTTATCTCATCATCATTATTTTCATCAAAATATTTTTTTCTACGGATCATACGTTTTTCACGAAATATAGGTTCTATTTCCATTTCATTTGCAATTTCTTTAGATGAATTCAAAGCATTCATGAATCCATTTTTCCTATAACTTTTCAAATAAGAAAGAAGACCTTTTAATTGATCTATAGCAACATCAATATGCATGTCTTCAGATTGTAAAATCTTACTAACTGAGTTAACAGCAAACAATATATCGTACCAAATATTCATGCCTAATAAAAATTCAAAATTTTCAATCTCATATGTAGCTAAACATGTGGCTTCACTCTTTGTTTTAGGATCTTCACTAGTTTCCGCTAATTGAACTAAGGCATCTCTTATTTTAGGAGCTTGGTTTTTAATTGCTTTGACACTTTCAATACGACTTTCCCAACGTGTTTGTGACAAGGGTTTAAGAGTTAATGTGGATATATTATTTTGTAAAATTTTCCATCGTTTTGTAGAAGAAGAAAATAAGGTATAAATTCGTTGTATCACTCCAAAAAAAGATATAGCCTTAGGACATGAGTTAGCAATATCACATAATACTAAATTTAAGTTATGACATCCACATGGTGTGTAAAACGCTCTAGAATTTATATCTAATAATCTTCTTTGTACACCTTGATGTTTTCCTTTCATATTAGATCCGTTGTCATACCCTTGTCCTCTTATATCATTAACCTCAAGTTTATGTTTTTCTATTATATTTATAAGTTCATTAAAAAGACCCTTTCCAGATGTATCATCTACTTCTAAAAATTCTAAAAAATATTCTTCTACTTTTACTGGACTTGTTGAAGTATCTACACATCTTAAAACTAGGGTCATTTATTCCTGATGGCTTGCATCAGGAGTGCAATCAAGTATTACAGAAAAGTATTTTGCTTCTTTAATCTTTTTAATTATTATAGCTTTAATTTCATATGCTAATATTTGAATCAATTCATTTTGAATATTATGACCTAAATAATGATTGTGAATTTCACCATGTTGAATGCGTCGAATATGTTCTTGCATTACTGGATCAAATTCTGAAATCGTTTCAATAAAACTTAGAAAATTTCCGTTATTGCTTTGATAGATCTTTTCATTCTTTCCTCGAAATGCTAAATTATTTTTTGCAAGATTTTTTACGACAGCAATAATTCTCAATAGAACTTTTTTCCAATGATCCTTCTCTTGGTTTATTTGTTCTTGAAGACTTTTATCAATTGTATTATTTTTTAGCAATCTCACTTCTAAATCAATCCATCTATTCATGCTAATGATATGTTCATTAGTTGTTTCATGACTTTTAAGCTTGATACCTAGATTTTTCCAATCCTCACTTCCTTCATTGACTAATTGACTCGTGCTAGGCTTTGAATTAAATAATTTACAACAAAAACAATATACTCTATCCAAATCTTTCGAATACACTAACCATCTTCTATCATATTTTTCACCATTAGGTAACTTACGAATGTAATATATCGTAGAGAAGTGTCTATTGTTTTCATCCTTAGGAAAATGAAAATCATAATCTCTAATTGGACCTCTTTCCACCATTAGATCTCTAAATTTTGTATCAATATTTTTCCATTGACCAGGATCATAAAAATTTGTAGAAATAGAACTAGTTCCACAATCTTTTTTCTTGTTTATCTTATCTCCATCTGATTCTTCATAGTGCTCTTCACTAGATAGTGTTTCACTAGCAATCTCATTTTTTAACTCTATTTCGGGTGTCTGTTCTGTTGCTAATTCCTGAGTTGAATTTGATGTGGTATTTTGTTTGTTTGTAACAACAAATCTATCTAGAGCTCCTTTTTGAGATTGAATGAGTTTATCGATTTTTCTTTTTTTTTTGAGTTTTTCATACCCACAGTCATATTTTCTATTAGACATTTTAATCTATAAATAATATTATCAAACTAAGAAATTAAAAAAACACCACAAATAAATCAAAATATAAAAAAGTTGATTGTGTCAAGAAAAACAAACTCGGATCCGACAAGTAGTGCCGAACTTAATTGTGTCGAGAAGAGGCCGAATAGTGCCGAACTCGACGGCGAGAAGAGGCCGAACCGCCGAAGTCACAACCAACCTACATTTGGACCCAAAAAAAAATCAATGCTACTGTCTCTAACTTGACTAAATAAAAATTAATTGGATCAAAAGATTAATTAGTAAAGTAAACTAGCTTAGGAGCTAACAGAGGAGAGACGGTGGATTAGATTGTCTGATTCTCACCGGACACCGGGAATTGGGAATCCAATTTGGGATCAGCCGATCAGTGATTCAGACACAGAGACACTCAGTGAGACAGTGAGGACTGAGGATGGTGGATTTTGGTCCTTGGAGAGTTGGAGTGAGCCGAGCTGCCGAGTGCGGACTGCGGAGTGCCGAGGAGCGGAGGAAGCCGGAGCGGCGGAGCCCGGAGGTCGGAGCCTTGGAGGAGCCGAGGACGGCGAGGAGAGCTGGAGTCTGGAGAGGACTCCTCTCAGAGGAGATCCGGCCGGCGGGCCGGCGGCTAGCCACTTGCCCGGTCTTCCGTCGGCCGAAGCCCGAAGGTTGGAACTTGGAGGACGGGAGGAGCTGACAGCCGAGGACGGCGACGTCGGGCGTCGGCCAGGGCCCAGGAGAGGAGATCCGGCCGGCGGTCCAAGAGCTGGAGAGGAGATCTGCCTTCTTGGAGCCGGAGGAGGAGGACCGAGCCACCGAGGACGGAGCCGGAGGAGGAGGGTTCTGCCTTCTTGGAGCCGGAGGCCCGGAGCCCGGAGGCCGGAGGTCGGAGGCTCGGAGCCTCGGAGGAGCCGAGGACGACGAGTCGACGAGAAGAGATGGAGCGGTGCTGTGAGCCTGCGAGTCTGCCGAGAATGGAGAACGGGAGATTGGGAATTTGGGATTTGGGAGAAGGTTCACTGGTTCACCTATAAAAAGGAAATCACCGGCGGCAGAGAACTGAGAAGGGGGGAGAGAAGGAGGGAAGAAATGCCCGTTGCTTGTCATTTGTCACCGTAGCCGTTGCCCAGCCACTCTGCCGTTGGGGAGACGCCGAAGGCCGAAGGAGATGCACTGTAGCCGCTGAACTGCCGTAGCCGTCGGCCGTCGCCGTCGGCCGTCGCCCACTGCCCAGCGCCCAGCTACGACTGTCACTCTAGGTCTCTAGCTATCGGAGATCAGGAGATGGATGGGAAAGGCAGAACGGCTCAGGGGTGGGGATGTCATCATGTCAAGGAGTTCCAGGCTTCCAGAGTTCCAGCTCGGCTTAAATAAAAAAAAAAAAAAACTATGCTGTGGGCTGTGGCGTGTGGGAAGTGGGGACCGTGGGGTGGGGGCGGGGGCCTTCCGTGGATTGGGGGCCTTAGGTGACCGCCTCAGTCGCCTAAGGCCCGAGCCGGCCCTGTCTTCAGCACATGCTTTGTTTACAATGTGGTAGTCATATCATATGTGAACCCCCATCGCCTAAAAGCTACCGCTCGAATACATGTATGCAAGTCCTACTCTTTCTACCCTTCTAACCCAAATGAAAGTAGATTTAGTGGACTAGACTCAAAACGAAAGGCGCACAGTTTAAAAATCTAGCTACATTTCTAAGGCCCTCTATATGACTTTGCAAAACAAATTTTGGATTTATGAGTGTTGGTTAGAAATATGCACATTTAAAGATCCTATGACATTTTGCCTCTAAGTATGAGATAAATAATATACAAATTAGACAACGTCTAATTATATACATTTACTAATGTGACAAACTATCAGTTATAACTTTTCTTATGAAGTCAGATAATTAAATAGATTTTTAATGAAAAATCCAGCTACTAATGTGACTAAGAAATACATGATTTCCTAAAAAGCTGTACTTTAGGGTACCGGAAAACTTGGCCTAGCTAGGAGGCTTTTTCTTTTCTACCTTTTCTGAGAGGAAATACCTTCCACGCTAAGAAAGAAAGAACCCCGCAACAGCTCATACCATTCAAGCGACCTTTTTCAATTTGAGTTGGTGCCTTTTCCAAGCTCATCTAAACTATATAATTTTTTGGAAAATGAATATAGATCAATGCGACTGGTGGTCCCCGCTGAATTGTGGAGCCGCACTCAAATCCTAAGTGACATCAACTATTTCGCTTATCGTACCAATGCCAGTCGGGCCAAGTGCGCCACACCAATCATCGTCACCACACCAATTACACATCTCTTTCCTAGCTTTCTTCAAACGCTCGTCTCCATGATGAGAAATCATATTATGCATCGCATATTAATTATATAGCCGTATGGAATATCGATGGCCTTAGATCTTATTTATCGTGCGCGTATTTTGGTGATGGATCCATAAGAATGCGGCCTGGGTTATACGGCTATATTCGGTGCATACGGCGGCAGCAATAGCAGGGCTCACGTTTTTTTTTTTTTTCTAATTTCTTTTTCTTGAGACCGTCCAGATGGGAGCCGCTATCGAGTCTCCGTCTTGCTTCTTTCGCTGCATTGGTGGCTTTGTGCGGAGCCACGCAAGGTTGTCAAAAGAGCATTTACTGATGCACCGACGTGAGGCCGATTGACGTTAGCGAGTGAATGTTTTGTGAAGAAGGGAGAGACAGAAGGGGAAGGAAGGCAAGGCAACCGCGAAGAAGACGAAGATGCGGCGGTCATCGTAGTGGGGGACTGGGTTTAGCTCTTGGGTGTCCATCTCTCGCTCTCGCTCCCTCTCCCTCTCCCATCTCCTCTCTCCCTCCCTCGGCCGGGTCTGGAGGATTCCTTACTTCTGGCTCCTCCCAGGTTGCATCCACATGGACGGCGACGGAGGAGCGGCGGTATTTTTCTTTTGTGGACCAAGAGGAGCACCGGTGATGCGGGCTTGCCGATGCTTGTTCATCCTTCTCCTCTTTCTTTACGGCGGTATGTATTTCTGCTATGGACCTCCCTTCCCCCCTCTTTCTGCCTCTCATCTTCTTTTTTTGTGAGGGTCAATCTGGTTCCGTCTCTCGTTGCTGTTCTCTTTATATTTGATTCAGCGGCACAGGAACAGGATTCATTGTGCATTCCTCCTCCTCTTCTTTCACTCTCTCTTTCTGTCTATTCGATTCGTTAGCGTAATAGGCATGATCTAGCTCAATTTGATCAAGATCGCCCCCTTCTTATCGATTCCCGTCGACTTGTTCTTGGAGGGAATTCTCTGTCCTGCTCCGCCTAGAGCTTGATTTCTCGGGCACATATGCACGAGTTATTCATGGGCTTTCTTTGGATTTGCTTCGAGACCATAACAGGTTCATCTCGATTTTCGGGGGGGGGGGGGGGTGTCTTTCTTTTCTCCTTCTCTCCTGGTCCACCGCTTCCGAAAATCATCTCTTGGCTCATCCCGACTAATCGGTTATTATTTTCAGCAATTTACTTTTACCTTCCAGAGGTTTGCAAATTCATGTAATAATTTTGTTCTCCTCTTCGAAACTAAAACTAGTTGAGTTCGTGCAAGTTCTGTTCAAAACTTAGGATCCTTAGTTAATGCCTGATTGTATCTCTGTTATCGCGTACCTTCTCCTTTATCCACTTCAAACATAAAACATCGGCCAGACCATACTTCAAAGTTACATTCTTTTCTTTTTTTCTTTTTTTTGAAAAAAAAAAAATCTTTAGTTTTCTTGTTGAAAGGTGAACATACTCAGCTGGCATTGTATCACTGTTTGACTAATCATTACTCAGCTGGAAATAGTTTTAAGTTCAGACATTGGAGAGAATTATCAAATTTTCAAGTCGATACACCCCAGCTAGTGAAGTTGCTTGTGCTGTTGTGCAGGCCTTGTGACAGTTCAGGCATTTACTGGCACTTATGGAATAAATTATGGCAGGGTCGCTGATAACATTCCTCCCCCTGAAGCTGTTGTGGCATATTTGAAAGAAGCAAAGATAAAGAATGCTCGAATCTATGATGCAGATCACAGTGTTCTGGAGGCATTTAAAGGATCCGGGCTTGAACTGGTGGTGGGAATTCCCAATGAATATCTTAAAAATATGAGTACGAATGAAGACCAAGCTGTCAACTGGATTAAGGAAAACGTGCAAGCATATTTGCCTGACACACATATCAGAGGGATCGCTGTAGGGAATGAAGTGCTGGGAGGATCAGATCAGGAGCTGGTAGAAGCTCTTTCTGGTGCTATCAGAAACGTATATAATGCTCTGAGTAAGCTTCAACTGACAGATGTCATCGAAGTCTTGACCCCACACTCTCAGGCTGTGTTTGATAATTCCTATCCTCCATCATCATGTACTTTCAAGGAGAATGTTCTCCAATACATGAAACCAATCTTGGATTTATTTTCAAAGGCAGGATCTCCCTTCTTCATCAACACATATCCATTTTTGTCCTACAAATATGACCCCAATAATATAGATATTAATTATGCTCTTTTCCAGCCAAATCGTGGAGTTTATGATGCAAAGGCTGATTTGCACTATGACAATATGTTTGATGCTCAGATAGACGCAGCATATGCTGCTTTGGAAGCAGCTGGGTATGAGGAGATGGAAGTCCGAGTTTCTGAGACAGGTTGGGCTTCTAAAGGGGATGAAGATGAAACTGGAGCTACCGCTCAGAATGCAAGAACTTATAATTATAATTTGCTCAAGAGGCTAGCCAAGAAGAAAGGGACTCCACGCAGACCAAAGATGGTAGTAAAAGCATATGTTTTTGCATTGTTTAATGAGGATTTGAAGCCTGGGTCAGGTTCTGAGAGGCATTATGGACTTCTGAAGTCTGATGGGAGCATAGCATATGATATTGGATTTTCTGGTCTGACACCTTCATAATCATCCTCATCTCTCTTATCTCTTAAGGTATGTAATTTATGTCATACCCTCTTTTTTCATTCAACATATGCTTATATCTGACTTTTAAATTTCATGTTATGATTATTAAAGTAATTCTTGTCAAAAGAAAAAAAAGAGCTTCTTAAAAATCAATCTGTGGTATTGTTATACCGAGCTAGTAATGAATCTTTATGTCTCTTCAAGGAATATATGTCACTGTAAGCTTTACAGTGTGCCTATAGAGCATCTGTGTGCGCAATTGCTCACTCACTTATTTGGTCTGAAGGAAATTTTTGTGGTGGCTTATGGTAGCACATGTTCCTGACATTATTAGTTTTCCTTATATATTCTGGAAGAAAGATCGACCATCAGCTACAATAACTGTAGTATAGCATAGCACACACCCAAATAGATATCAGGTACTGCATGTGCTATTGTCATTGTACCGGAAATTGATTTTCTTTTAGTCCTGACTGTTGTATTGCTATTCTCATGTTCTCCTTTCTGGAAGTTTCTTTATGTGGTTTGGAAGGTATTGAGAAAAAGGAAACCTACTAGATGGTGCGTTCATAAATATCTATTTGTTTGCACCTTGTATCAGTATGCGTATCTAGCACTTGTATACTTTTGATATTATGGCAGTAACAGATTGTTCTTAAACATCATACCTTTGAAAGCCTTATTAATTAGTTCTTTGGCTGTTGTTATTCTGGTTAAGATTACTTTTATGGGTTGTTTGAATGCTCACTTAATTTGTCTGTGGAATATGCCTTCTATAGAATCGTGGGAAGAGCTTAGATGGTGGATTTTTTTTTCTTTTTCCTTATTCGGGAAAGCCTGGTAGGTGCTGCCATTCCATTATCCCTTTTTTTATCAAAATAGATCATCCTAAATTTTAAAAAGATAAGGTGCACACCAGAAGTTCCCCTTATCTCTCAGCCTCTTCTTTCACATCTACTCTCTCCTCACCAACTCCCGCTCTTTATATAGCAGTATCAAGCAGGTAAAACTATCAAGCATTAAACAGGCATTTCTGAATTAAATGGTAGAGCAACTTGACCTGTTATCTATCAACCCATTGAGCTGCTTTGTGTCAGTAATTGGTTTTTCTTGGGCAAGATATGAAGAGCATTAGGAGAAAATAGACAACAGCAGGGTGCCAGAGTATTGCTGGACATACTAGGCAAAAAGATTTTAGAAAAGTTTTGCAACCTTAGCAGCCCCTTTTGGAGGATTGTACAATGGATTGATGTCACAGTACTAACAAACGAGTTCAGAAAGGGAAAGGCATCTAAGAAATGCCTGTTAATATTGACCATATTTAAGTTGACGATCTCTTTATCTTCTGTTAGTGTGTTCAATTCTTTATCCATGTGGTTCTGGACAGGTGCTTGGATGCTTATAAAATAGAAAAACAAGAGACTACTTCTACATACCTGAACATCTATTTGTTATCTGTAATGAAGCAGGAAGGTCTGTAGCAGGATTTTGCAGTAGTGGAGGGAACAGAGCCGGACAGAAGGTAATCTGCAATCTTTTTACATGGAGGAACTCAAACATAACTGGTTGTTAGCATGCCGAGTTGGGACACTGCCATCCAGGACAGGCCTGTGAAGTGTTATGATGTGTCCATGTTTGCTGTTATTCCAATTTTAATAATAATTTCCACTGTTGAAGTTGATATCTCATGGTTTCTGCCACCTTCAGTAAAATCATTATCTTCCACATCTTTGTGTGGATCCCTTGCATTACGAATCTGGTGACTAGCTTTCATTATTTATGCATGGTTAGCATTAGTCATACGCACAACCCTTAGGCAATCTCTTTACGCTGTCAGTTGGCAGGCATAGTCCAATTTCCTAGTCCAACCGTTAGACATCCATTTCTAGTGCATCAAATCATAATGTAACTGAACTCTGACCTACAACTAAAGTCCACTGAGGCAACAAATCCACTCTGTCCAGCACTACACTAGACTCTTGCTTCTATGCTTATTATATTGTTCCCTCTACCTTGCTTCCCTGTCCAGACCTTCTGGTAAGCTACTCTAATCCCCCATGATTGCTGCAACATTAGGATGGAGTACATGAATACCAGAGGGTGAACTTATGTTCAGCATGCATGGTTATAAGCCATTACAACATTGTTTACAATATTCAGTTATAGATAATGTTGTTTGATGATAATTTACTGGGCAAACCTACTAAAATTGTGTATTAGATGTGGGTCTTTTTTATTCTTACTTCTCTCTCTCTCTCTCTCTCTCTCTCTGTGTGTGTGTGTGTGTGTGTGTGTGGAAATGTCTAAAAAGGGAATTGCATTGAAGTTAGCTAGTATGTACAAGGAATTGTCTTGGACTGGCAATCAGTAAGTTATTCATTGTATTAGCCACCAAGAATACCTGGTTTAATTACTTGCATCAGTCTCTGTACTAGTCAGGTACACGGTTTCATGCCAACACACAGCACAGTAAAATGGATCTGTTTATGCATTTATGTTTTTCTTTTTTTTGTTTCTTTTATTGTTCCATGTATCTTTTTGATGTTGTTTTCCAGTTTAACGTCGTTTTAAGGTTCCTGGCCCTAGAGCATATAAAAAACCTAAAATAGTGCAATTGCTGCCAAAAATTGGTCGGTAGCACATGCACATATTCAGTATAATGTAATACTACTTTTAAAAAATATACTTTTATTGTTATATTTAATTATTTTTAATCCATAAATAGAACATGCTTCAAAAAACTACGGCAACATGTAAATCCATCTAGATCTATGACATATTATGAAACCATGCCAAAAGGAGAACTTTTGGCATGACTTCCTTCTATTTTTTTTCCAACTTTCGCCTTTTTGGCAAAAATGGAAAAAGGGGGAATGACATGATAGGATACCAAAAAAAAAAAAAAAAGAAATCGAGCTCATACAATTTGTTCTCTGTCCATATTTTGAGAAACCAAGAAAAGGAAAGCGTCTGCAGCACTTTTCACTCAGTATCAACCCATACTAGTGTTGAACTGGCTAGTGCCTGTCTATACTGCTTAGTTCAGGTGATACTGAGCAGTACAGACTCTCCAGTTTGCCCTGGAACCTGCTAAAATGCCTGTTGTATGTACCAATTCCCTGCCAGATCAGTACAGTACATCTCATACCACTTGGTTCAGGTTGGTACTTAAAATGTTGTTACTAGGCAATTAATTTCACTTGAGTTGAATCTAATTCTAAGTGATTTAGTTCCAAGTCATAATATTATCATGTTACATATATGGGTAGTCAATCTTCTTCACTGTTGATTGACTAAAGCTTTTGACAGCCACTTATGTTCTCCAACTGATGAAGTTTGCTATGAGGAGCAAACTGTAAACATCATAGGAGAGATTTGGCTCCCATTTTTAAAGACTTTCTAGCAAATATTGGTTTGAAAAAAATGGAGAATTATTTGACCTTTCTCCTTTGTCAATGAGCTATCATTTCTACTTGATGTATGGTAGCAAGAGCGAAGTGTCAAGCAAGGATTTAGATACCACATGCTGCTCCATGTCGATTATAGTTGCAATGATGTGTGCACCATTTATTGTGCCTGCTGATATGTGGCACAAACTAGGGCGTAATTCACTGCATAACATGACTTTGATATGCACTAGTTTACTATCCTAAGATTCCTTTCTTTTTGATTTAGACCATACTTAACTACTTTGTAGGTGACTTAGAACTGTTTACTGGAGGAAAGATGAAGTCAGCTACAAGATCCTAGCACCATCCATCACCTGTGCATATGTCTGTTTGTATGTTGATTGCTATCTATCATGTGGGATGCAGAACCTGGTTACCTAACACAATCTTGCATGCAACTCATCCATGTCATTTACAACAGAATATACTGGAGATACTTTGATAACAGAATCAATAAAGTTGAACAGGCCATGCATAATCATGATACTTAATTTACCAAGTCATTGGACAAGCAATTCTGAGATATAAACTACCAATGTACAAGTCTTGTTCATATAAAGTTTCAAGTGTCACCAACAAATCACAAAATAAACTAATAACCAATACATCATATGGTGTGTTGAAACTTGAAACTTAAAAATGGGCATGCTGCATGTGGCTACTCGTTAGTCTTCCTTCTTGATATCTGTATGTAATCTAACTATTGTTTCCATGTCGAATTTTCCTTTGTATGTTCAATCACATTAGGAAAAAATTGATGCATTAAAAGATTCATGTGAGTGTTGGCATACATGAATTGGTAGGTTACATATATAACTTAGAAGATTCAAGAAACACATTAATGTCACAA
This sequence comes from Phoenix dactylifera, assembly GCF_009389715.1. Taxonomy (NCBI): domain Eukaryota; kingdom Viridiplantae; phylum Streptophyta; class Magnoliopsida; order Arecales; family Arecaceae; genus Phoenix; species Phoenix dactylifera. Next base: position 42,595 of record NW_024068531.1, on the reverse strand, counting down.
GCAAAGTTTCTATTAATAAAAGATACAAGAATTAATAGCAATAACTTATAATAGCTTGATCTTTGATCCTAAGATTGGTCTTTCAAAACTGAAAACTAAACTGGACACTTCCAAAGAGGCCAACTTTGAGCTCAAATGTAACAAAAAAGAACAAAAAACAAAAAAGTCTATGCATGGCATCCATATGGGTTCATAATATCAAAGTGGAATGTGATACATTATGATATCAAACCTGTTTGTTAGCTGATATGGACCAGCATGTGTTGATTTACATAGTGCAATGATACATATGGGTATAAATCAGTACCTACCAGCATCTTAGGCCATGGTTCCAAGTGGTGCTGGTGTGGTAGCAAGGTCCCACAACCAGTTCCCATCCAAGTGCTAGATCCCAGCCACTGATAAAGTAATTTACTCCCTAGCCGGCTGCTTGGGGAGTCATGTGCTTCCTTCTAACATCCTAATTGAGATAATTCACTGATGGAATGACTGTCCAGTTCCTCATTGTATCTGGGTTGTGGTAGCACTGCTGCTAGGCTGCTACCTTGTCTTTGCAGGAATTCCTGCTTTAAGGGTGTATAATGTTTCTTATATATCTGTGCTAACAAGATGAGCATAAAATGAATTAGTAATTGCTGGAAATTAATCAGAAGAGTGGAGTACTGTAAACATTACGTAGTGATTCCAACAAGAATGTAACTAAACTTAGTTGGTAAGTCAGTATTTAACTCCAGGCAAGTAAGTAGTCCTGTGGACAATTCATAAAACATGTGCATATCTGGTACTTGAGGAGGTCAATCTTTCATGTTGGAAGCTACTTCTAAGGCACTCCACCTCGTCTATAAAGGATAGGAAATTGAGGAAGAAGAGGGCTATAGCAATAAACACGGGAACATAAATTGACTAAAAGATGACTTTCGTAGAGCATAGGGAAAACCCGCTTACATAGGGCAATAACCTGGTTTTTATTGAATATCCTTTTCTATGCTTGTCTTGTATTGAGGTATACCGAAGATATGAGTCAAAGCAGGTGATAGAAGGGGTTGTGGGGGATTTCTTTTCTTGTTTTTAAGCAAGCTTCAAAGAGTAGGGGGTTCACATGTTTCTATGACCCTCAAGATGTATCGAGATGGATACGTAGAGCAAGAGCTCTTAAAGGCTACCTGGGCTAGCTTCTTCATTCTTCAATCAGGTGTGGGTCGGGCTTCTTCCCTTATTCTACCTTAGCTAGCTTCTTCATTCTTTGATTAGAATCAGGCGCAGGCTTCTTCCCTTATGTGTTATGACATAGATAGAGCCTCCTCCTTTGATCCACCCATTGATTGACTATGAGGGGGTTGTTTGCCTTTTGAATCGATAATAGAGTAGGTTTGATCTTGCTTTCTCAGTCTTTCTCTAATCCTAGTCATGTAGTAGATCCTGCTTCATTTGGCTAAAAAGAGGTGTTTATGGCTGTCATATCTGCCCTCCCCCTTCTTGATTCATCCATTTAGGTCAGAATGGATCCAGGGAACCTGTCTTGGGAACAGCCCACACTAATCACAGTAGGAGTATAATCTCTGAACTATAGCATTTCATCTCCCTAATAGTAGTTGGAGGAGGAAGAGGAGTGGAAGGCTTAATATCTGGCTTGATCCAATAGAGTCGGAAAACACAGTAAGTAGATGCAGATTCCACACATTGCTGCAGACTGGGTGAAATAGGCATGTTGAAAAGAACATGTAGAGGAGGAGGAATTTGGGTTTGAATTGTGGGTGTTTAGATTGCAGTTATTTATTCAGTTCCAGTGTTTGGACCTTTAGGATTCCTTTCAACTTGTCAAGAAGAAATCGTCATTTATGAGTATAAAATTGACGTGTAAGAGCTTTATTTATTTATACCTTTTTCTGTGTCGAATGTTGTCCCTATATATGTCCTAATCATGTAAGAGTTGAAGTGTGATAGCCTTCTTGGCAGAAACCAGCTTAACAGCATTGGTGAAGAAAGTATTAATTGGTATTATAAAGGAAATAAAATATAAGTTATTTCTCGTGATTTTTTGCCCCAACAGTTGACTAGAGTTTGTTATAAAAATGACTCAGGATCATTGGTATAGATATTTTTAATCATCATAAATGCTATGATGTTCCGTGTTCGGTCACTTTTGTGCTGTTGCTTCCTCTGAGCACATCTTAGATGCCTGGTGGTTTTTTATTATTTTTTTAATTTCTTCCTGCTGAACCATCTGTTTCCCTTGTGTTTTTTTTTTTAACCCCAAGGATAATGCATGCAGGATATCCATGGTCAAAATTGGGTAGTGCCTTACCCCATGGTTTTGGCGACTTGTACTGTAGCCATGCTTTTGGTTTTGATGAGGTAACCGAATCAATGTTGCTTTTTGATGCCAAACCATCATTAGAAAGCTGTTCCTTGGGTACATGGCAATATGTTTCTTTTGGATATATTCTCTCGTTACAGTGTTCATTACCCATTCAGAAATTCTCACTAGGTATGGATTGCATTAAACCATTCATGGATTGCTTAATCATTTTATTTACTGAAGCAGCGCACTCTAATGCATGCCTGTATAAACAGGGTTAATGATTCTTGGAAGTAGAAATAGTCAAATGTGTAAGTGCTTGAATTATCATAAAGTTGGGTTTCAAAGCCAGACTTCAAAATTAGTCCTATGATATATTTAAAGGGTGGATCTGGGTTTCAGGCTCTCCCAGTTAGAAAGTTTTCGATAAAATGAGTATGTTTTTACCTCGGTAGGACATTTTCGGCATCAACCTTTCTCTTGTATGTGCTAGTTTGGTAGATCTCAACACCACTGATATGCCTCTTTCTGATCATTTTTTTTGTTACACTTACCAGTCTCGCATGCAAAACGGCATGATAGTCCAAAAATCCTTTAGCTTGCCTGACTGTTGTGCTTGTTCCAAGGAGAAGAAAACCCATGTTGCAGCAGGATGGTGTTGAGCTTAGCTAGAATATTGCAGTCTAGGTGATTCATAGCAAGGGGTGAAGCTTGGGAAGATGTGTTGGACTGAATCACTATCTTATTAGGGATGATATGACCTTGTATACTCAGTTATAGTTTGTCATAAGGATCCCAAGTAAATAAAATGTTGTAAAGATAAATGTGAGAGTGACATTCATTGTGAATCCTAATAATGTTAATGGAACATAGTGTGACATGTTATGCCAAGATAATAATTCGAGGATTTCCAGATATAGAGGTGTCGGAGCAATTTCTTGTTGGAAATCTTACTGTGTGTTTAATTCCATGTTACAAACAAGGTTTGGTAATTTTAATGATCAAATTTACAGCGGAATAGGCTCTGATGGGCAGCAAATTTATAAATTAGTTCTCAAAACTGTGTGTTTGTTCATATTGTCCCAGTTATCCCACCAATCACGTATTATCAAAAAAAAAAAGAATGATGATTTATACTTGCTGATTTTCTCGGAATTAATAAATGAACAATTTTAAATTTAATGTCTAGAAAAGGTGATCAGCTCACGAATGCTAATCAAATTCTAGTCTGACAATTAAGTAACAGGTTCTAGTGCTCAGATTCTTTGCCCAAAAGTTTCACGCAATCGTAGGCCCAAGATTTTAATAGGGCATTATTCTCTTTGCTGGATGCTGCATAGCTTATATTTGTTGTAAATTTGAAGGAGCCACCATTGGATGCGAGAGAAACATGTCTATTGGCAGCCACCACTGGGATTGTTCATAGAAGTGAGCACCCGTTCGCAGCCTGTGAAAGCTATTTATAAAACTAAAATAAGCGGTAGGAATGTTTGACGGAATTAGCCCATCCTCGTGCAGTTTCTGAATTTGAAATGATATGGCTCCCACCATTTCAATTTTTGTTCAAGAGTTTGGGAAGATAGGTTTCATGCGATGAGATTTTTCTGTTAAATAACATTGCAAGATTGGGAGAGCTTCTCAAGGTTCTGTTCAGGTTGGGGCGTGTAATCTTTGCTAGGTTCCAGTTTCGGATGTTGAGCGTTAACTCTGCTGTATGTTGATCTTACAATTTTGGAGCCGTATTACAAGTATCGTCAGTGAATTTGTGCGTAGAACTGTTGGATGTGTGAACCCCACACAGAACCTGTCAATCGGACTTCTCAGTTGCAAGACCCACAGGATCTGAAGTTTTTAGGGAAAGAACAATGAGGCGGCGGCTTAGTTTAGTTAGAAGATGAGAAGGGAGAATATACTATGGACAACCTCGAGTTGCACGTCCCTGTTTTGCTTTTTACTGTCCATTGGTGCAAATCATAGAAAAAAAAAGTAGTAGATAACTTATTAGAGTTTCTGTCATCAGAAAGCATGGACGTGTGACTACAGCTGTGTATTCCTTGTTAGATTTTCTGAAAGGAAGTTCCCCGATCTAGAACAGTAAATCGCAGATGTCATCAATTATTGACAGCCTGATCTGATTTAGGGCTTTGGTGCCTTGCTGGTCCTTTTCCATCAGTAAGCATATCTGCATTATATGTTGAGCAAATGTTTCAATACAGTTATATGTTTGCTTGCGACTATTTGGCTTGGCGTTTGGTTGCCCGTCTGTAAGAGGAGATGCAGGAAATTCACAGTAACCTCGACTCCCCGCTAGCAAAAGTCACTTCCCCAATGTTTGAGCCCCGTTTCCCTCAGAACGTACAGGAGCCAACTCTGGGTTACTTCAGGTTACTTCGGGACAACCAAACACTTGAAATAACTTCGCACATACTTGAAATTATTTTGGATTGGATGCCGACTTATGTGCAACCAAACAGACCTATATGCATCACTCTATCTTCTGTATCATAATAATATGGCAAAGTTTATATTAATCTAAAGTCGCAAGATATATTCATTTCACCACCAAAAAATCATCCTCGATTAACCATGTGCATGTGCTGTGTTTCTCTTTCAGGCATGTCTAGTTGTCAAGAAATCCATTCGGCATATTACACAGCCTTATCCCCTCATGTAGAGAGGTTATTTATATATTTCAAACCCGTGACCTTTAAATTATAATAAAATAATCTTATCATCGCACAAATGCTAATCCTCTAAAATCCATTATAAAGGAAAAGAAAATATATTGTTTTTCCATGTGAGATGAATGTTTTTCAACGACGTCGAAAATTGCCCATTTCTTATTTAAACAAACTAAAAACTACGTTGTGCTTGGCATCACTTTCAATTTTTAATTTTTTAAAATTAAAATCATTCTTTAAAAAATAAAAATTTATTTTTTTTAATAGTTTACTGGAGTTGTGTCTTAGAATAGTGGTGACACGATGGTGGTGGAAAAAAGATGGTGGCAGCAGTGGTAACCCGTAGCTGATGGTTGACGATGATAATTAGCAGCAAGTAGCAATGTTGGGCAGCAACTAGCGATGGCAATGACTAGTAGTGGTCAGGGACAGATTGTAGGTGGTGGTGATAGAGATAATGGTGATGGCCATGGACAATTTTAGATATCAAAAATGGAAAAAAAAATTCAAGAGCCTGAAAATAAAAACTAGGTTACCAAATACCATTTATGCATCAATTTCTATATTTGTTAAATCCTAAAACTTGAAAATTAGAAGTGATGCTAAACATAGAATATATTCATCGAAAAATAATATTATGATTGATGTTGATGCCACTTTTACAGTCTTTAGGAAACAAAATTGAATTTTTTTTCAAATTTTTTGAAAATATAAACAAGTCTATTTTTAACAACATAAAAACAAAATTCTACTATTGACCGCAGTGGCGGTGGATGTAGTGGCAGCAAGAGGACAACGTGGGGGTGAGAACAGCAATAGGAATGGCAGCAACTTTGTGATAGAAGTAATGATGATGACAATTGTTAATACTACCAACTTGTAACATCAATAAAATTGTTATCATAAAGTTTGTTAGATTTATATATACACCTTGTACATACTATTATAAGCAAGCAATCTTATACAATTCAATAACAAAGGTTTCATCTTCTCCCTTCTTTCCTTATTTTTTCCTTTCTTATCATGGTAGCAGTGCTTCTTCTTATCGTCTCTTTTAACAATTCTACCTCCTCCAGCTACTCCAACTCCGGTAAAAGTTTCTACAAGGCCTAAGGCAGTCTTTTCTCCAAGGACTACTTCTAGGAGTTCTAATTTACCAATTTGTTGAGACTTGAGACCAGATACCAACACCATCGCTCCCGCCCCTCTGATTGGCAACCTCAACAACCCTCTTCCGGATCTGCCACCTCTGTCATACTCTCCTTCCCTTCTTTGTTGTTTTTTCTATCAGCTGTAGCAACAACAATAAGATGAGGGCAAACAACAATAGTGGAGAACACGACAACAGTAATTCTACAGACAGTGCAACAATAATAACAGTAATATTGCAAGGCATGGGGGTGATGGTGGTGGTTAATTCACGATGAGGTGGTGGCAACGGTAGTAGCGTGGTGGCAGACTTGATGTTGGTGGTGGCAGACTTGATGTTGGTGGTGGCAATGGCAATAACATGTTGCTTTCAAGAATAATGATAGCAAACTAGGGATATGTTTGTTATCCTTTTATTATTTCCTTTTTATTGTTAAAACTATTAATCATAGAAATCAAGACAAAAAAAATTGGTTCTATTATTTTTATTTTTATATTTCAAAAAAATATTTTTCTATTTCTAAAAAATTAAAAAAAAATTATTTCAATATTATTTTAAAAATGAAACTTATGTCTTTATCATCACTACTACAACCATTTATCGCATCCACAAAATTATTGCTACCAGTGCTTACTATCACTACCCCTATCATTGTTGGTAAACTCTCTATGATATCATCTACCATACTATTGTTGTCTATTGACTCTGCCACAGTCATATATACAGTAATTGTTGGCTATAATAAATATATTTATATTTTCAGTTTAGAAAAATAAAAAAATATTTTTATTTCTGAAAATTCAAAAAAAATAAATGATGTTCTTTTTTTTTGCTAAAACAAAAGGGGTAGGGGGAGAAAGAGACAAGCCCACCCCCGCGTAGCAGCCCCCACTGGGCCCCGCCCCATCAGGAGAGTATTCGATGCAGGCAAAAATGACCGTGTGTCATCAGTGGCCGAAGCTACATTTTAATCGTCACCGTAGCGACTCAAACGTGGAATCATGAGGTTAGAATCTCCACCTAGTACCACCAGGCTACCTTGGTGGCCATAAATAATGTTCTCTGACGAAATAAAGTCTAAGGAAAACTTTTTCAGCCACTTGAGGTAAAAAACGACGACGACCACGCAGGGTGCGCAGGTGCCGAATTCGATAAAAAAAAAAAAAAAAAAAAAAGTAATTGCAAGAGTTGCGATCTCTTATGCAAGATCCTAGCCGTTCATCAAAATGCCCATCCCTTCCGAATAGACCACGTGCCCGGTGCGTGAGGAGTATAACGGCATTCGAATTTTTAAATGCTGAATGAGAGTTTGCAGTTCTTTGTTTTGGGAGGTGGAGCCGATGGGACGATTGTGTCCTGTCGAGCGCTCCCGCGTCCACCGCGTTTTTAGCAAATAAACGACCTTTCCATTGTTTTGATGGAATGCGCGCGGTGCGTGTTCCAATTCCAGTCGGGCCCTGCGGCCCTGGGAGGACGCACTAAGTTGGGTCGGCGATAACTTTTTGCCGTCCAGCAACCTCCACCGCCACCACAAGCTTGCGATTTAACGAGCATATCTCGGTTGAGCAGCATTTGATTTTGAAATTTTCCTAGCCAGACTCCGCCGTGACTCGCGGCTAGGGTCGCGTCTGCACGGTTAAATAAATATATAGTCAATAATCCCAGCGCCTCTGCAGCCATCCGGGAAGACTTTCCGGTGGAACACACGCAAGGCGTTCACATGGAATCTTATTGTTATCCCAGCCTGCCAGTTGCACCTAGGGATTCTAGAAGAAGTCGACCACCTAGAGTAACTGGCTATATCAGACCACCCTATGCAAGGTGAGTCTGAGTTCTAGTTTAAAATACTAGCCTAATTTTTTTTTTTTTTTTTTATGGCAATCCATATGAACCAATGCTTGTTACCAAAGATCTGGTTCACCTACTTAATTAAACTGAGCCAGAGTTTGGTGAGAACTCAAGAGATCCAAGAAAATCAAAAGTCTTTTTGGCAAGTATAGGACTACAAGGTTGAGTTGGAAGATATGTAGTCATGCGTAGAATATATAGAGAAATTTCTTTCATGCGCAATAACCAATACCGCAATTCCGATTACCTGTAAAGAAAATCATGGCACCATCAAATCTATAAATAATCATGACCTGTTAGAATTCTGAATCTAGATACTATAAAAAAAATCAATATATACAAAACCATATTTGAATAACTTTTTATTTAATTAAAATAAATAATAATTGTAGTATAGAATACCAGTTGGGTTAAAAAACTGGCTTCAGGATCCTTGTCTGATATGTCTGCTCTGTCGCAGACTTCCTCGAGTCTGGGAGACGAAGCGACGGTGGCTTCACCAGGAGTTACAAGAAGAGGATGCGAGGTGGGACGGTCAACGGTCAAGGCCGCGTACAAAAAGCACCGCCCTGCTGCAGCGTTTGCTTTCACACGCGGCACAGCGTGTGGTATCGGCTACCCAACGAAACAAAGAAACAAATTAAATGTGAGGTGGGGGCAGTCGCACTCGCACCCACCAGCCAAGCCCATGCCCCAGGAAGGAAGGCGTCCGTCGGCGCGCTGCGGTCAGATTAGGTTAGGTTCTGGTCCGCAACAACTCGCCGCGTGGGCATTTTACTCCCCGTTTCCCACGCCAGTTTTACCCAACGCCCCACCTTCCTCCCACCAACGAAAAGGCAAACCCCGCCCCATTTGGAAATATAAATAGCCCTGCAGGCGTAGATCGAGCACCTCACCCCATCGGCCCATCTTTCTGTTAAAAATAGCAGACCCGCACCACCGCCCATCGCATACATACGGAATCTGAGAGCAGCTAGCAAACGCGGATCTGCAGGAAATCGAGCAGGCGGAGTAGAAGGAGAAGGTGGGGTTGGAAGACGAGGGGAGGAGGGGCGACCTGCAGAACACTAACCCCAACGAGCGAAAGGGGATGGGTGGATCAGGAGGAGGAGGAGGCAAGAGAGCGGACTGGGCTGGGATGATGATCGCCGTGGCGGCGGTCAGTCTTGTGCTGGAGGGCTCGGTGGTCGCAGCGGCCACGAGGCATGTGGTCGGCGGCAGCGGCACTGGATGGACCATCCCGCCCAACGCCAGCTTCTACGGCGAGTGGTCGTCCTCCCAGACATACGTTGTGGGCGACACCCTTGGTAAGTGCGATGCTCCTCGTGTCAACTCAACTATTACAAAAATAACGCTATTATCGTTACATAAATCGCTTTTCTGTCTCTTTCGCTCTCTCACACCCTCCCCGTCAAGGTGATTGATGATGGACGCATGGGCCATCAGTTTCAGTTAGCGCGTTACATTTTTGATTTCGATCGGCCCAAACTGATGGAGCGCGTACATATATATATGTCTGCAGTTTTCAACTTCCCAACGGGGATCCACAACGTGATCCAAGTGCCAAAATCCAGCTACGACGCCTGCACCGCCCAGAACCAGATCGGCTCCACCCTGTCCACCGGCCCCGCCACCGTCACCCTCACCTCCTCCGGCGCCCATTATTACATCTGTGGCGTCAGCGGCCACTGCTCCACCGGCCAGAAGCTGGCCATCACCGTTGCCTCGTCGTCCTCGGCCGGCCCCGCGCCTACCCCGACGGCCGGCGGTCCCACGCCTTCCGGCGCCCCAGCGCCCGCATCATCCGGGCCCTCCGGCGTCTCGCCGGCCGCATCCGGGCCCTCCGGCGTCTCGCCGGCCGCATCCGGGCCCTCCGGCGTCTCGCCTAGCTCCGCTCCACCGCCGCGCCCCTTCATCTTCTCCCTGTCGCTCGCACTTCTGTCGGTCGCTTCCAGCTGCTTGATATTTCTCTAGATACACGACGAGACGGATGGATTAGATGGATAGTGACGAAAAGTATGCTGTCGCAGCACGTGGTCGGTCCCCTTGCCCCTTCATTCTTCTTATATTATTTTTATATATTTTTCGGGTCCTTTTTCGAGCTGTTAGTATTTGTCGCGCGTGTGTGAGAGGGGCAAGGGGCACGGCCGAATAATCTCTCTCTGTGGGGCATGAGATAATAATAATGATCACATAACAATGAGCATGCATCTGTTCTTCCTTTCCTCCCATTGCAATTATCCTGATAATGACGATTTGGTTATAGCCTCTATTGTTAACTAAAGAGCATTAATTACTCTTGATCGCGTCGGCACATGGAGCCTGCTCCATCCATGACGGGATCTCTGCTCCGATCTCTTATTAATCTCAATTCTTTTCTTTCGGGAGAGAGAAAGCTAGCGATGCATCATCTCTCGACCATGTGGTAACGGATTAGAAGAGCAGGGAGTGTACGTCCAATATCTGACAGCGCATGAGGCCCAGGGGAGCCGGCCAATTGCTTATATCCCGACAAACCCATGTGGATGCTTTGCTGTGATGGGTCTGGACCGTCCTTTTTTTTGTTGTTGTTTGGTACATCTGGACCATCTCTTCACTGGCCTATCAATGCGACGGTGACCCCAAAACAAAACAAAAAAAAGGAAGGGAAAAGAAACGCTAGTAACGAGCCAGTCCAGTCCAGCCTGCACATGTAAAAACGATGACCATCATAATATCGCAATCATCGTTATCAGCCGCTCCACAACGGGACAGTAAATAATCACTCTAAAATAATGGTATTATCGGACCGCTGCTCACTTTTCACGGGCAGAAAGGAGAGGGATCATTTTATATGGTGATCCGAATCGTTTTTCTAAAGAAAATACTTCTAATTATTTGAACTGTGGAAAGGTAAGATAACTGTATTATTCCTTTAGCTGGCCATTAAAAGTATAGTTAGAAGTAACGATCACAGCCATTATCCAAATACCCATTGTATGCAAGTGAGAGGTGTCCCTGAGACTGAAAAGGATTGGGACAGCCCCTTCAACAACTTGTCCGACATGGATCAAAAGGTCGACTTTGCACCACATGGAAATTTTTTCCCCTTTTTTGTTGATAAATGTGTGGGGAGGGGAGATCCGGCCCCTATCTGCATCTGATCTGAATAACGTACAGCTAGACCTCACAGCAAAAGAGACGTACAACAGCGGTAGAGGAAAATTTGAAGAAGAGAGAACAGGTTCAGAGAGAGTAGTTGCCAAGTTTGGCACATAATCCGCTGCTTTGTTTCCTCCGTGAAAGCTATGTGATTCTCGAAAGTAGCTGAAGGAAAACCATTGCCGCAAGTCGGAGAGGAAGAGATGACAAGAAGACCCTACTCCTTGAATCCAAGAGAACACCATTGCAGAGTCTCCCTCCATCAGATATTCTAAGCGCAATGTCGTGGAAACCACAGTCCACGAGCAGCAGTAAGCTATGCAATATTCATGGAGGTTGTGGATAAACAGATGGCGTTTGCTGCTAAAATCCTGTGGCTGAGATCACTTACGACAAATCCTACTCTAGTAGTCGACAAATATACCGAGCCATCAAAATTTAGCATCAAATTTATTAGAATTTATTGATTGATTGATTGTGCTAAACTTAGTCGGCCTTACTTCATCTTGATTGATTTGTTTTTGGTTGTGCCAATCTTTATCGGTCTTACCAAACTTCGTCAGCCTCCTAATCTATATAAAAGCCGCTCCTATATATTGTAACAGACAGACAAAAGTAAAACATTCTTCTCGCATTCTTTTTTCAACATTTAATGCGCTAGGTGGGGGAGCTCCCAAACAACAAATTAAGATGTTAGCGTTTGTTGTCTTGGAAGGCTGAGGATCGGAGAAGCTCCAATGGCCCTCCCATTGGGTAACTGTGAATACAAATTTGTTACTGGCTTTCCATAAAGCCGGTGAATATATATAGATCATCAGCGGTTAAGACTTTCAACTAATCTATTTGGTGGGGAATAGCAAGAAAAGACAATACATCCTCCAAAGATATTAATTATGTATTTCCTGAAAAGGCACAGATCTATGGATCAAGGTTGTGGGTATGCTAGATTGATCGAGTCAATTAGATAGATATATATGGTCGAGCAAGAAAAGATGGTTTATTTCCTTTGAAGAAAAGATTTAAAATTTTTAGTAAAATAAGGCACAAAAAAGGGACCAAGATAAAATATAATAACTCAGCCAATGAGATGTGCAAACAAATTAAATAAGATACAAGATACATGTTTGTAGTATATACATAATGAATTATTTGTGTACATTATCACCGTTACTCCACATAGGAGAGAGTTGGATAAGCCCATAAGAGTTAAGAATGCGAGGTCCTCTTCATGTTCAGCGTGGTACATAGGGGCGAAACTAGAAATTTTCCTTTGGAGGGCTAACAAATACATACTTCTAAAAGCAAAAATTATCTACTAAAATGTTATATTTATATTGATGAGAATTGTTCCGAAATTTTTCTTTCTTGAAAAATTATATATAATCATTGGAGTTGCAGTTTTGTACATTGCCCAATCTGTCTACCCCTAGAATAAGTAAGCAAACTAAGTCCTAGACTTATTTATTCATGTAAACAAATAGAGGCTCGTAGTTTTATAGATTATGAGTTGCACCTTTTCTTGGATAGATGTTGTTGGGGGAAAAATATAAGTCGCCACGCTTGCACGAACGGCCGAGCAGACCCCCTCCGACCTGGAGCCGACCGAGCGGACCCCCTCCGACCTGGAGCCGGTCGAGCAGACCCCCTCTGACCTGTAGGCGGTCGAGCAGACCTCCTCCGATCTGGAAGCATCTGAGCAGCTCTACCAACCCAAAGACGCCCGACTTGCGCGCTGTGGTCACATCCTCTCGCAGCGCGACCGAAAAACTACGCCTTGCCTTCGTCAACAATCAATGCGTATGACTCCTGCAGGCATCCGGTTTACTCAACAATCAAAGCGCATGGCCCCTGCAGGCACTCAACCTACTCAACAATTAAGGCGTATGGCTTCTGCTGTCTACGGACACCAAGCCCCTTACGGCAAACCTGCGTGGCTACGAATGATGGCATGACTTCGCGATGACTTGAGAACTTCGGCCTAATCTCTTACAGTAACAGCATTGATTCACACGATCGAGCATTAAGTTCCACTACATATCCAATCGTACGGCAAACCGTTTGCTCCGTCACATCACAGGTAACCCAGCCTCCCTCTATCAAAGGGGAACTTCTCCATTTTAAAGGGGGCTGGGAGATTGAAACTCTACAAATTGACTACTCCTGTTCATACACTTGCCCCCTCTGACTTAAGCATCGGAGGGCCGGCGCTGGAAACCCCGACCACCGGCTTCTTGCAGGTCTCTTGGAGGACGTCGCGCGCCATCGGACCGCCGCTCGCCGATTCCCACCGGAGCTCCTCCTTTCTGGCCCAGTGGTCGCCCCCGGGTCCAAATTCCAGCAACAGTTGGCGCTAGAGGAAGGGTCCGAGTCGCGGCCATGAAGCTGAGAAGCAAGGGAGCTTCTAATGCCTCTCGACGTCCCCCACCTAGCCCTGGACACTCTGTCCAGAACTCACCACCTCCGGCCGATTCGACTCCTCAAGTTCGGCCGAAACAGTTTGATGCCTTGGTGCAGCAGGTTCAGGCCTTGGCTGCTGCTGTCCAAGGCCTGCAACCTAGGGGCGTCCCGACAGCACCGTTTCTTCAGGCTCCGATTCAGCCGGTGCCCCCTTTAAGTGGACCGGCCCCCCAAGGCCAAGATCTCCATGCGCAAGCATCCTCCTGGAGAGAATCCCCAGTGAGGGGTCCAGGCGACTGGCCGCAACCGTCGGAGGTCGAGTCAGTCCCAGGGCAACCTGCGCCCGAACAGCCCACCGTGGCGATCCCCCAGAGCGACGAGCTCGACAAGAAAGTCGAGAAGCTGGAGCGCCAGATCGAGGCACTCCACGGCAGAAGGGCGGGATGCGAGGGCGACTTCGAGTTTACCACGAGGTCCCCCTTCTCCCAACAAATCGAGGATGAGCTGGTCCTTCCGAGGTTCAAGATGCACAAGGTGGAGCCCTACAACGGCATGACCGACCCCCTCGATCACCTGGAGAGTTACCGGGCCTTGATGGCACTGCAAGGATCCTTGGAGGCCATGCTCTGCAAGGCCTTCCCGGCAATGCTTCGAGGAGCGGCTCGTCTTTGGTTCGCCGGGCTGAAATCCAGCACGGTCTCTTCCTTCGAGCAACTCGGCAGGCAGTTCACCACCAACTTCGCTGCCAGCCGACCCCAGCGGCGAACTTCAGACTCCCTCCTCGATATAAAGCAAAGGGAGGGAGAGTCGCTTAGGGAATATCTGGACCGTTTTACTGCCGCAACTTGGAAGGTCCGCGAGCTCGACCAATCAATAGCCATGTTGGCACTCAAGACTGGAGCTCGGTCTTATAGGTTTCTCTTCTCCATCGAGAAGAATTTCTCGGTTGACTTCACCGAAATGCTAGTCCGGGCGCGGAAGTGTTGGGAACCCGCCCATGCCGCTGATATTTCAAAAATTTTTCAGATGGCAGCGGAATCGGCATGCACGAGTTCGACGTTCATCTCATGAACGTTGTTTCGAGACCTTTCGTAATTAGGTAAGAATTAAATCCTTTTAAAACTAATAGGAAGATCAAATCTTCACCTTGCGCGGGTAGATGATCACCGCGAATCTGAATTCGTGGTTTTAGGAAGAGGGTTCGCTTGAAGCCGTTCAAACGTCCGGCCTCTACGGGTATCCACACGAAGCAGAGGACCGATCAAAGCTTTCTCGTCTCCCCGGGGTGCTAGCTCCCTTGCAGAGACTTCCTTTGATGGCTGATCTCCTCTCTTTCTTTCAACTCTTGAAAGTGCTTGAGAGGAGGAAGAAGAAGAAGGGACTCAAGGAAGAAGAACACAGCTTCTGCAGCCTTCTTTCTTTTCCCTGCGTTGGAAGAAGGATTGGAGGAAGAGGATGACGCCAACGCTTGGACTTTGCTCTCCCTTTGCTTGCGGCTGAACCAAGAGAGGAGGGGGCTGGTGGCGGCAGCAAGAGGAGGAAGAGGGCTCTTGGCTAGGGCGCCGGCCTCATGCCTCCTTATAAAGCCATCTAGGGCTCCTACAATCTAGGAGCCCTAGACATATTGCCTAAGAGGGAAGGGGGGCGCCGGCCCTTCTCTTCATGCCGCACACAAGGAGAGGAGGAGGGGCGTGAACCCTCCTTCTTGTGATGCCCTAATCCTCTTCCAAAGAGGATTGGGTGCCTCTCTTATGGTTTAATCCCAATCCAATTAGGATTAGCCAAATTGGGTTCAATCTATGCTAGTCCTAATCCAATTAGGATTTGAATGAACCATGACTCAATTGAACTCTTCAATCCTAATCCAATTAGGAGTCATGTTGATTCATTAGATTAATAATTAATTTAGACTTAAGGAATCCTAATCTAATTAGGATGTATTTAATTTTAGTCCTAATCCAATTAGGACTCTATTTGAATCCGAAGTACTAATCCAATTAGGATTTCTAGGAATCCTACTCCAAGTAGGAATCCAATTTTAATTCAAAATTCCTAATCTCATTAGGATTGTAGGAATCCTATTCCAAGTAGGAATTCCAGTCCTACTCCAACTAGGATTCCCAGCCCTAATCCAATTAGGACTCTAGAAATCCCTCCCGAAGTAGGATTTGTGTTTAAGTCTAATTAATTAATTCCCTTTGTTTCTTCTTCAACTTCTTATCAATCAAATTGATTTCTTGTGATTCCTAATCACGATTTCAACCATCGGATCGGTCAATACTTCTAGTGTGTGTGACCCCATAGGTTCTATTCTAACTGGTAGTGAGATATATTGTGATCTCTATCACTATATCATTGAAAACTCCTTTCAATGGGTTGGAACGATTCCAACTCAACTCATTAGGGTTTATCGATCATCAAGATAATCCCTATGAGTCCCACCATCCACCAGTGACACCTAGCAGCATGTAGTGGCTACCCAGCAGAATGGAATGATGAACCTCTAGGTGCAGTTAACATGTGATACAGTCCTACTATCGTGGATCCCTACAGGACGGAGGTCATGGACAACTCGTCAAACCCCATCGTCTGTCATATGTCAAGATTTATTCGACTCGAGTTCGATAGTGAGAAACTCTTTCTCCACTGTGTATACTGCCCCGGCCGAGGTCTTACGAACTCAGTCTTATAAATCACATAGGATCTCTCCTTATCTATCAAGGTCGATAGATTCCATATAGGTGCATACCCTACTCCTACAGTGAACTTACTGCAGCCAATCTACACTGCATGGACCCATATGGCTAGGGACCATGTATGTGTGCAGTCAAACTACAATAACCCCACTGTGAGCAGCCGAAGCACCGCAGGTCAAAGGACCAGTCACACTACTGCAACATCAAGCAAGTCACTGACGAGTGGATAGACATCCAAGTGACTTCTTGTATTGGTCACGCTCAGTACCCTTGTTCTCTAACAAGCACCTGCACTATCACTTCAGTGTCCCTACACTGTGGACTCAAGTCTCGTCCATCCAGAAGGAGAGTGATCTGTGCACTGATCGGATCGATCACCGTCCTCGTGATGATCCTTTGATCAGGAGCATTTAGAAATTAATCACCAATGATACATGGCTCAAATTCTCAACTCTTGAGAATATGTATCATCATCTTATTAATTTCTTGGACGATTCATAGACACATAAACAATATGAATGAAAAGATGCCTTTTATTTATTCAATAATAAATAGTCAAGTACAAAATTATGTCCCTAGAATCAACAATGTGTCAGCCAAATTGGCTTCTAGGGCATACATCTAACAATCTCCCACTTGCACTAAAGCCAATTGGTCATATATCTTAGGCCCATCTTCTCAAGGTGGGCTTCAGTCTTTTGCTGACTCAGCTGCTTAGTGAAAGGGTCTGCCACGTTATCCGCGGAGTCTACTCTCTGCACCTCTACATATTTCTTCTCCACATAGTCGCGTATGAGGTGAAAGCGCCGCTCTATATGCTTAGACTTCTGATGAGACCTTGGCTCCTTAGCAAGGGCTATGGCGCCATTGTTATCGCAGTAGAGTGTTATGGCATCTGATGTCATCACATCCAGCTCTGCAATGAATTTCTTGAACCAGAAGCCTTCCTTAGCAGCTTCAGAGGCGGCGATGTATTCGGCTTCTATAGTCGAATCAGCAATGATCGGTTGTTTAGAACTCTTCCAATTCACCGTACCACCATTGCACAAGAACACGTATCCAGATGTTGACTTCCTGTCATCGACATCAGTCATGAAGTCTGAATCTGTGTACCCTTCTACCTTTAACTCTGATGATCCTCCAAAAACCAAGAATAAATCTTTAGTTCTTCTCAAGTACTTAAGAATATTCTTCACAGCTGTCCAGTGTTCTTCACCTGGATTCGACTGATATCTGCTTGTGACACTCACAGCAAGAGCTATATCAGGTCGTGTACATAGCATGGCATACATGAGGCTTCCTATTGCCGATGCATAAGGAATCTTGCTCATGCGTTGAATCTCCTCAGGTGTGTTGGGGCACATCTTCTTGGAGAGATGAATTCCATGCCTTAGGGGTAAGAGACCCCTCTTGGAGTTTTCCATGCTGAACCTCTTCAGCACCTCCTCTATGTACATTTTCTGTGACAGGCCAAGCATCCTTTTAGATCTATCTCTATAGACCTTTATTCCCAAGATATAGGATGCTTCCCCAAGGTCTTTCATGGAGAATTCTTTTGACAACCAGACCTTGACCGAGGTTAGCATGAGAATATCATTCCCAATCAGGAGAATGTCATCTACGTACAGTACGAGAAAAGCGACAGCACTCCCACTAACCTTTTTATAAACACATGGTTCCTCCTCGTTTTTGATGAAATCAAACGTTTTGATTGTATCATCGAAACGAGTGTTCCAACTCCGAGAGGCTTGCTTTAGTCCATAGATGGACCTTTGCAGCTTGCAGACCTTGTGATCTCTATCACTGGAAGTGAAACCCAAAGGCTGTTCCATATAGATATCTTCATCAAGATATCCATTCAGGAAAGCAGTTTTCACATCCATTTGCCAGATTTCATAATCATGAAATGCTGCAATGGCAAGCAATGTTCGGATGGATTTTAGCATGGCTACAGGTGAAAAGGTCTCCTGATAGTCAATGCCTTCGCGCTGACTATACCCTTTCGCCACAAGCCTTGCCTTATAGGTCTCTACCTCTCCATCCGAACCTATCTTCCTTTTGTAGATCCATTTGCATCCAATAGGTACAATACCTTCTGGTGGATCTACTAAGGTCCAGACTTGGTTGGAATGCATGGAGTCTATCTCTGACTTCATAGCTTCCAGCCATTTCTCGAAATCGATATCAGATATCGCCTCGTTGTAGGTTTTGGGATCCTGTATGTGATCCCTATCTTCCACTAGGAACATTTCCTCAGTATCCTCTTCAAGTATACCTAAGTATCTATCGGGAGGATGGGAGACCCTACTAGATCTACGAGGTGGTCGAGGGACATCGTGTACTGGCTCTGTATGAATGGGTTCTATAGGATCCATGACTCGTTGCTTTTCAGAGACTTTCTCTTCAAGCTCAATTTTCCTCCCACTGCCTCTATCATGGATAAACTGATTTTCCAAGAAGATGGCATGACGGCTCACAAACACATTGTGATCCTCTGAGACGTAAAAATTGTATCCTAATGACTCTTTAGGATATCCTATAAAACGAGCACTTATGGTCCTAGCCTCTAACTTGTCCGCCTGTAGTCGCTTGACGTGGGCCGGACATCCCAAAATCTTGAGATGACCCAGACTTGGTTTCTTACCATGCCATATCTCATACGGTGTGGTAGGAACGGATTTAGAGGGAACTCTATTCAATAAATAAATCGCTGTGAGTAAGGCATCTCCCCAAAGGAACATAGGTAAATCAGTGAAGCTCATCATGGACCTGACCATATCCAATAGGGTCCGATTTCTCCTCTCTGACACCCCGTTGAGTTGAGGTGTACCCGGAGGTGTCCATTGTGAGACTATGCCGTTTTCTTTGAGATAGTCCCAGAATTCCCCACTAAGGTATTCTCCTCCCCGATCTGATCGAAGAGCCTTAAGAGATTTTCCAGTTTGTTTTTCTACTTCATTCTTGAACTCTTTGAACTTTTCAAAGGATTCAGACTTGTGTCTCATAAGATACACATACCCATACCGTGAATAATCATCGGTAAAGGTAATGAAGTAAGAATAACGTCCCCTGGCTAGCACATCGAATGGGCCACATACATCTGTATGTACTAGGGTAAGTATTTCAGTGGTCCTCTCCCCATGTCCTACAAAGGGTAGTCTAGCCATCTTTCCTTGAAGACAGGACTCGCAAACTGGATATGACTCGGAAGTCAATGAGCCTAAGAGCCCATCTTTATCCATTTTGTTCATTCTATCTTCTCCAATATGGCCAAGTCTGAGGTGCCACAAATATCTTTGGTTTATCTCATCTCTGGATCTTTTGGATCCTTTGGCACTCACATCTTGCTCGGTAACATTCACAGATACATCCATATGTAAATGGTAGAGACTGTCAATCATAAAACCACGTGCGACTATTTTATTTCTTAAATAAATAGAACAACAGTCTTTGTCAAATGTAAAAACATGACCTTCCTGTGCTAGACATGAAACAGAAATCAAATTTCTGCTAGCAACAGGTACATAATAACAGTCTCTAAGTATTAAACTAAATCCAGACGGTAGTCGCAGATGGTAGGTGCCCACAGCCACAGCAGCAACTTTTGCCCCGTTGCCAACCCGAAGGGTTACCGCACCTTCCGCCAGCCTTCTACTTTCCTTTAGACCCTGCATGGTAGTGCACAAATGAGCACTAGAACCAGAATCTATAACCCAACTAGAAGTAGAAGAAACCGTTAGATTAGTTTCAATAATGAGCAAGTCTATACCTTCTGAAGGTGTGTCACCTTTTTTGTTCTTTAGGCTCTCGAGGTATGAAGGACAGTTTCTCTTCCAGTGGCCTTCGACATTGCAGTGGAAACATTTTTCTTTGTCGTTAGCCTTTTTCTTTTGAACTTCCTTCTTTGGCTTCTTGTCTTTCTTCTGCTTCTTTGCAGGCTTCTTTTTCTTCCAAGTAGACTTTCTCTTGGAACCAGAAGTCAACTCAGCAGCGAGGACATTGCCCCTTGAACCTTTCAAGGCTCCCTCAGCAGTTACCAACATGTTGATTAGTTCAGTCTTAGTGCATTCAATCTTATTCATGTGGTAGTTTACTATAAACTGACCAAATGAATCAGGAAGTGACTGTAGGATCAAATCCACTTGCAATTCCTTGTGCATGTCCATACCGAGCTTCTCAAGCTCCTCTAAGTCCTTGATCATGGTCAGACCGTGATCATGGACAGACTGCCCTTCGCGCATCTTCGTTTTGAAAAGCCTCTTGGACACTTCAAAACGAGCTGTGCGACTCTGCTCACCATACAACTCTTGTAGGTGTGCCAGTATGTCCCTAGCAGTCTTTATATTTTCATGCTGGCATTGGAGTTCATTAGACATAGATGCCATCATATAGCATTTTACTCTAATGTCATCGTCCAACCACTTTTTATGCATCTCACGCTGAACATCAGTGGGACGTGCTGGTAATGTGGGGATATTTGAATCGAGTATATAGCCTATCTTCTCACAGTCCAAAACTATTTTGAGATTTCTAAGCCAGTCCTTGTAATTGGTTCCGGTCAGTCGGTTGGTCTCAAGAATACGGGTCAAAGGGTTTGAAGCCGACATTGTATCTGCAGAGAGTAAAGATTCTAGTTAGACTCTTGTACTTGATCCTAATCTGTCCTAAGGTCTTTTAGAACAAATATGACTCCCACTATTTTCTCGAATTCCTCACACTCCCCTGGTAGGAAAACGGAAATCCCACACGACTAGGGTTTCTAGTGGGTACTGCGGTCCCACCAATTCACATGCCACCTCACCTAACAGTTATTGGTGACACATAGATGGATGAGTGTACAACTCTTGTACAATGCTTCTCAAGCATGTTGCAGTGCAACTTGGTCTCTAAGCCATGAAGACCTCACCTAACAGTTATTGGTCCCATTTCTTAGTTAAGTCAGACCCACCGTATAACCGTAGGAATAAAGTCGTCATTGGGTCCTCACCTAACAGTTATTGGTGCCCAACCCCACCTTTACCCTACAACATCTCATGTCTATAGAGAGGTCCAGCCCCCCAATGCAACTTGACCACCGTATCCAGCCGAGACAAGTCAACATCAGAAAGGCCTTAGCAGCTCTACTACAGTGGAAGACCTATTGACTTAATATTGGTTAATCAGGTCTTAGTGTTTGCAACTTGAGCCTTTCATAAGAGGTAATCGAACAATTGGCCAGGTAAGCAGGTGGGAGGCTCCCCTTACTCAGAGAGTAAGGTCCTAATTAAGTAACCACCTTTCATGCTTTCCTAGACACCAATTAGATCAATTAATCTAATATGACTTGCTCATGTCGGTTCACTCTCGACTTGATTGAGAAGGTTTTAATTTAGGTCTCAATTGGGTTTGCTACATCACATGTAGACCTATCTACCCGACTCTCATTCACATCACATGCAAACGGCGCATTGCAGGCAGTTATAATCGCGGCATCAAATTAAAGCTAAACTTTAACTAGGTGATGATCATGGATTCTAATTAGGTCGTATTACAAGCACATGCACATCAATCGATCAAGTGGTCTTCAACTCTTGAATTGGATCCAAGCTTCCTTGATTCGATCCTTGATCAACTCTTGATCCCATCGCCATCAACTGCTTAGACCCCTGTTCATCTCATGCATCGTCTTCGACTTGATCGTTGATGTACATTACATCACAGAAA
The DNA here is from genome assembly GCF_009389715.1 of Phoenix dactylifera. Lineage (NCBI taxonomy): Eukaryota > Viridiplantae > Streptophyta > Magnoliopsida > Arecales > Arecaceae > Phoenix > Phoenix dactylifera. The sequence continues at coordinate 20,680 of NW_024068531.1, read as the reverse complement.
TACAACCAGATGTAAAATAAAAATAAAAATAATTTACATCTCCTTTTAGGGGGCACGCAGGCCTCTCAAAACATCAAATAAGATGCATGCAAGCATCTGAAAAATTACATGACATCGCAGATCACATCGCAGGTCATTACATTTGATACCAAAAGGGGTTGAATCCTATGATCATCACCGTATGCTACAATTATAATTTTCAGATCTGAAACTTAACTGATTATATCATGACATAGGTCGCTGATCATGCTAATCATGATTCTAAACTTTGTAATCCCATTAACAATGCAATTAGAATCATCTTTTTATCACATAAAAATCAGCATGTAAAAATTCAGCACCCCTGAAAAAATCTGCATGCAGAATTTTTCAGCATGCATGATCAATCAATTTTCAGATCTAATAAGCCTTTAAATATTTAATTCTTACCTTAATCTACGAAGCCTAGGCTCTGATACCACTGTTGGGAACCCGCCCATGCCGCTGATATTTCAAAAATTTTTCAGATGGCAGCGGAATCGGCATGCACGAGTTCGACGTTCATCTCATGAACGTTGTTTCGAGACCTTTCGTAATTAGGTAAGAATTAAATCCTTTTAAAACTAATAGGAAGATCAAATCTTCACCTTGCGCGGGTAGATGATCACCGCGAATCTGAATTCGTGGTTTTAGAAAGAGGGTTCGCTTGAAGCCGTTCAAACGTCCGGCCTCTACGGGTATCCACACGAAGCAGAGGACCGATCAAAGCTTTCTCGTCTCCCCGGGGTGCTAGCTCCCTTGCAGAGACTTCCTTTGATGGCTGATCTCCTCTCTTTCTTTCAACTCTTGAAAGTGCTTGAGAGGAGGAAGAAGAAGAAGGGACTCAAGGAAGAAGAACACAGCTTCTGCAGCCTTCTTTCTTTTCCCTGCGTTGGAAGAAGGATTGGAGGAAGAGGATGACGCCAACGCTTGGACTTTGCTCTCCCTTTGCTTGCGGCTGAACCAAGAGAGGAGGGGGCTGGTGGCGGCAGCAAGAGGAGGAAGAGGGCTCTTGGCTAGGGCGCCGGCCTCATGCCTCCTTATAAAGCCATCTAGGGCTCCTACAATCTAGGAGCCCTAGACATATTGCCTAAGAGGGAAGGGGGGCGCCGGCCCTTCTCTTCATGCCGCACACAAGGAGAGGAGGAGGGGCGTGAACCCTCCTTCTTGTGATGCCCTAATCCTCTTCCAAAGAGGATTGGGTGCCTCTCTTATGGTTTAATCCCAATCCAATTAGGATTAGCCAAATTGGGTTCAATCTATGCTAGTCCTAATCCAATTAGGATTTGAATGAACCATGACTCAATTGAACTCTTCAATCCTAATCCAATTAGGAGTCATGTTGATTCATTAGATTAATAATTAATTTAGACTTAAGGAATCCTAATCTAATTAGGATGTATTTAATTTTAGTCCTAATCCAATTAGGACTCTATTTGAATCCGAAGTCCTAATCCAATTAGGATTTCTAGGAATCCTACTCCAAGTAGGAATCCAATTTTAATTCAAAATTCCTAATCTCATTAGGATTGTAGGAATCCTATTCCAAGTAGGAATTCCAGTCCTACTCCAACTAGGATTCCCAGCCCTAATCCAATTAGGACTCTAGGAATCCCTCCCGAAGTAGGATTTGTGTTTAAGTCTAATTAATTAATTCCCTTTGTTTCTTCTTCAACTTCTTATCAATCAAATTGATTTCTTGTGATTCCTAATCACGATTTCAACCATCGGATCGGTCAATACTTCTAGTGTGTGTGACCCCATAGGTTCTATTCTGACTGGTAGTGAGATATATTGTGATCTCTATCACTATATCATTGAAAACTCCTTTCAATGGGTTGGAACGATTCCAACTCAACTCATTAGGATTTATCGATCATCAAGATAATCCCTATGAGTCCCACCATCCACCAGTGACACCTAGCAGCATGTAGTGGCTACCCAGCAGAATGGAATGATGAACCTCTAGGTGCAGTTAACATGTGATACAGTCCTACTATCGTGGATCCCTACAGGACGGAGGTCATGGACAACTCGTCAAACCCCATCGTCTGTCATATGTCAAGATTTATTCGACTCGAGTTCGATAGTGAGAAACTCTTTCTCCACTGTGTATACTGCCCCGGCCGAGGTCTTACGAACTCAGTCTTATAAATCACATAGGATCTCTCCTTATCTATCAAGGTCGATAGATTCCATATAGGTGCATACCCTACTCCTACAGTGAACTTACTGCAGCCAATCTACACTGCATGGACCCATATGGCTAGGGACCATGTATGTGTGCAGTCAAACTACAATAACCCCACTGTGAGTAGCCGAAGCACCGCAGGTCAAAGGACCAGTCACACTACTGCAACATCAAGCAAGTCACTGACGAGTGGATAGACATCCAAGTGACTTCTTGTATTGGTCACGCTCAGTACCCTTGTTCTCTAACAAGCACCTGCACTATCACTTCAGTGTCCCTACACTGTGGACTCAAGTCTCGTCCATCCAGAAGGAGAGTGATCTGTGCACTGATCGGATCGATCACCGTCCTCGTGATGATCCTTTGATCAGGAGCATTTAGAAATTAATCACCAATGATACATGGCTCAAATTCTCAACTCTTGAGAATATGTATCATCATCTTATTAATTTCTTGGACGATTCATAGACACATAAACAATATGAATGAAAAGATGCCTTTTATTTATTCAATAATAAATAGTCAAGTACAAAATTATGTCCCTAGAATCAACAATGTGTCAGCCAAATTGGCTTCTAGGGCATACATCTAACAGGAAGTACATGAAAGCCGAGGAAGCCATCGCTTCTAGACGGGGCGGGGCCGAGCAGACCTCCAAAAAGCAAAAGAGGCGTCGTGAGGAGCGCGGCCGTCCCAGAAGCCCGTCTCCGCGCCGAGCTAAGAACCGCCTCGTCTGAAGAGTCCACCCTAGCTGCGGGGACCGCTCCGACCAAGATCCCCGCCTCGTCCGAGATCTCCATGGCCCCGCATATCCAATGGGAGGTACGAAAATTATACTCCCCTTAACGCTCCTCGGACTGAGATCCTCATGGAGATCGAGGGTCGGAATTATTTCCGGCCTCCGCCCCCGATGCGGGACCCCGGGGCCTAGCGCAACCCCAAAAAGTACTGCCGTTTCTACCGAGACCACGACCATGATACGGAGGACTACTTCTAGCTCCGGGACGAGATCGAGGCACTCATCCACCGAGGAGTGCTCAACCGGTTCGTGTGAAACCGGCGTGAAGAAAAAAGGCCAGTGGAGGATGCCGTGCAGCATGGAGAGCCGAATGCTAACAAATCCATAGCTGGCACTATCAACACTATAGACAGGGGGGCCCCAGCCGGGGAACCATCTGGGAAAAGGCTTCTTCCGAAGCGCCCCCGCACCTCTAAAGTCATCTCTTTCTCGAATGAGGACCTGAAGGGAGTTGAAACTTCCCACGATGACGCTGTAGTCATCTCTATGGTCGTAAACAAGTTTGATGTAAAACGCGTCCTAGTTGATAATGAAAGTTCGGCGAATGTTTTGTATTTTGATGCTTATTCTAGAATGGGGATGACGGAAAAGCAGTTACGAAGGATGAACGACCCGCTGGTCGGATTTACTGGAGACTCAATTCCAGTGGAGGGTGAGGATCCTAGTGTTATTTTGATGCTTACAAAGCCATTGAGGCCATATGGAAGTGCTAATGCTATTAACTCAATTAATCCAGTACATAAGTGAGTAAGGAAGAAATATTCGATACATCATTGATAAATGACACACCCTCGATACATTCACGATACATTAAGAATATATGGTCAAAACCACTCTCAAGAATTGATAACGAGATAAAATTTATAATAGAGAATGGTAGAAAGCTCAAGAATCCATTTTGGCAAAGTTTCACGTTAAAAATACCTAAAAGGGCAATTCGGTAATTTTTACTATTAAGGGTATGAAACTCTATTGTGCCTTGCATTGTAATTTGTTTGAAATATCATATTGTTGTTTCAATGTGCATAACTAACCTTCAAAGTGCAGAAAAACATGGTTAGAGTTGACCCCAATTAGTTTGGAGTCGACCCCGATACATTTGGCACGCCTTGAAACGAAGTGGCACGCCTTTGGAACACTTGGCACAGAGTAGGAGTCGACCCTAGAAGAGATGGAGTCGACCCTGGCACGTTTTAGAAATATTCTAGCACATTCTAGCACTTATGGCATGGATGAACAGTACTTGGGTCGACCCAAGTGAAAGTTGAGTCGACCCCATCTTCAAGCCTCAAGAAAACAAGTCTCTGGAATCCCTGAGAGGGTCGACCCCAATGAAACTTGAGTCGACCCAACCTTGAGTCGACCCAAAAAGAGTTGAGTCGACCCAAGTGAAGGAAGGCTGAAATACAAGGTTCTGTATTTTCTGAGAGGGCCGACCCAAGAAAAGCTTGAGCTGACCCAAGTCTGATGAACAGTGGTTTGGGTCGACCCCAGAAAAGTTTGGGTCGACCCAAGCACGGGCAGAAGCATAACGGCTAGTTGTGCAGAAGTGCTTTTTGGACTCCCAACGGCTATAAACGGCTAGTTTCTTCAATCCAACGGTCAGGAAGGACTATTTGGAGGTTGGAAAAGTATTTAAGAGGGAGTATTCATCAGAGGAAGGAAGCTTTTGAAATGACATCAAGTGCATTCAAGAAAAAACCTAGCAAGGCAAGCTTCATTCAATTGCTTCATTCAAAGAGCCAAAAGAAAGTGGTTGAGCAGATTCCAAGAGACATTAAGAGCTCCACCAACCCTTGAAGAGTGAAGCAATCTTGACAAAGAAGAGAAGAGCCTTATTAAAGCGATAACTATATTCTAAACTCTTCTTTGTAGCTTATAATTGTTATATTTGCTCATCTAGGAGTTTCAACTTTCTTCTTCTTTTTAATCACCTTGTAAAGGTTTGTTGGTGAGCCCGTAAAACCAACGGTCTAGGTTTGTTGGTGAGCCCGTAAAACCAATTGTAAAGGTTCGTTGGTGAGCCCGTAAAACCAACATAGGTTCTTGGTGATCCCGGAAAACCAAAGTGTAAAGGTTTTTGGATTGTGAGCCTGGAAAACAATCCAACTGTAATCCGCGGGATTATAATGAATTCCCAAGGGGTCGCTTGGGGAGTGGACGTAGGTGCTTAGGAGAGCACCGAACCACTATACTTCTTGTGTGTTTGCATTGTGTATTGTTTTAACTTCACTCACTCCTCGATTGACTAAATTAGGATAGTAAAAATTTAGAGAAACCAATTCACCCCCCCTCTTGGCTTGTCACCTTGGAAAACAAGTGGTATCAGAGCCGGTGCTCTATAATTCCTTGCCTTTTTGATTTTGACCTAACCGTCAAAGAGCCAAAGATCATGACAACTCAAATAGATAGTTTTCTAGGAGAGGGACAATTAATTGATCGACCTCCACTATTTAATGGCATAAACTACACATATTGAAAAGCACGCATGCGCATTTTCATTTTGATTATAACCCTATATGATTTTGATGAGCTCAAAGCATTTGAGTATATCTTTTGTTTACTAATGAATTCAATCGAGTGTTTCAGTGAAAATCTTGTCTAAGTGTTTCTAGATTTGGTTCAAGATATTTTGGATAAATTAAGAAGTCAGTTTGAACCAAAGTCTGAGACTCGAGTCGACTCCGGAATATTACGAGTCGACTTCAAGCGTATCAGAAGCACTGGCACGGGCTCGAGTCGACTCCGGAACATTACGAGTCGACTCCGACTGAGAACAGACAGATGAACAGAAAGACACAATTTAAAACCTGTCAGCGAGTCGACTCCTGAAGTGCGCGAGTCGACTCCAATGCTTACCGAGTCGACTCCGGAGTAGTTTGAGTCGACTCCAGGGAGTTACAGACAAAAAGTCAGAGAGCAAGTTTCGACCCTGAGAGCCGAGTCGACTCCTGAGGAACGCGAGTCGACTCCGATGGTTTGCAGGTCGACTCCAAAGAAAGCGAGAGTCGACTCTCAGTTGTATTCAAGGCAAAAGTCAGAGAGCAGTTTTCGGACACTGAGATTCGAGTCGACTCCCGCAATGCGCGAGTCGACTTCGAGACAACGCGACCTCAAAAAGACAGAAGACCAAATTGTTGTCTCTGAGAGCCGAGTCGACTCCAAGACAGCTCGAGTCGACTCCAAGGCAGCGCTACACCAAAAAGGCAGAAGACTGAGTTTCGGAAACTGAGAGCCGAGTCGACTCTGGAACAGTTCGAGTCGACTCCAAGACTGGACGAGCCAAAAGACAGAAGATAGGGAGTTCGGGCTCTGAGCGCCGAGTCGACTGTTGGGGTATGTGGAGACCATTGGTGATGAAGAGAATTGAAGGAGAATAAATTCTGCATAGTTTTTGTCTGGCGGACTGTCGGAGTCGACTCGAGCTACAGTCGAGTCGACTCGGGAACAGTCGAGTCGACTCGAGGTCCGTCGAGTCGACCCGGGAGAAGAAAGGCCGAAAAACCATGTTTCTGTCTGGACTGTCAGAGTCGACTTGAGCTACAGTCGAGTCGACTCGAAGCATCATCGAGTCGACTCGAGCTACAGTCGAGTCGACCCGAGATCGTGCCAGTTATTCTGGGAGTTGTCCAGACGTGCCAGAGCCGACTCGAACTGTAGCCGAGTCGACTCGAGCTCGCGGGAAATCTTACGGATGAGTTTCTTTTTGGTGTTTTTGTTGGCATTTCGACGGCTATGATCATCTGAAGGTCTTGAGACTATATATAGGACTCATGAGAGCCCTAGGGTAAGGTTTTTGCTGTATATTTGAGAGAGACTCTTGTTTGTGAGGCTAGGGTTCTAGAGAAGAAGAGGATTGGGATCCTACTTCTTGTGCAAAGGAAATTCTGTGTGAATATCTTGTAGATCGATCGAATGTGATCGTTCGGGCGTGTGCTATCTCTGTAATCAGATCATCCTAATTGAGATTTGGAGCGGTGGAGGACGTAGGCTACTTGTAGCCGAACCTCGTTACATCTTTGTGTTTGCTTTGCTATTTTTCTTCCTTCTTCTTTCTTTGATCTTTGATAATCCGTTGCGGTGCTCAAGTGTTTTACCCTACTGATACCAGGGGTAATCTTTTGCCCTTCGTAGCGGAAGCGAAGTGGTGATCCTTGAGTCCGGTGTCGAGGGAGCGAGAGAGTGCTTATCCGTTCGCTTCTCTCCTTGCTTGTCTGACGTCGGTGGCGGTGCCGGTGTGAGTGGGTTCCGGTGCGGGTCGCTGACAACAAGTGGTATCAGAGCTATTGGTTTTTTGCGATGGCGGATGAAGGAAAGGTGCGAATTGAGAAGTTCAATGGCACGAACTTCGGGTTTTGGAAGATGCAAATAGAGGATTACCTTTACCAGAAGGATCTCTATTTACCTCTTGGAGGTAGAGCAAAGAAACCAGAGAAGATGTTCGATGAAGACTGGGAGGTCCTCGATCGGAAGACGCTCGGCACCATTAGATTGTCACTTGCATCCCAAGTGGCATTCAACATCAAAAACGAGAAGACGACGATGGAGTTGATGGCAACATTGTCGCGGATGTACGAGAAACCCTCAGCATCAAACAAGGTATTTCTCATGAAGAGGTTGTTTAATCTTCGTATGAAACATGGCGACAGCATAGCTGAATACCTCAACGAATTCAATGGACTCACGGCCCAGTTGGAGTCAGTGGAGATTAGTTTTGACGATGAGATTCGGGCATTGCTAATCCTCTCCGGATTGCCTGATAGCTGGGAGGGCCTGGTGATGGCGGTGAGCAACTCTTCGGCGATGGGGAAGTTGATCTTTGATGACGTTGTGGGAGTGCTTCTAAGTGAAGAAGCAAGAAGAAAATCTTCTGGAGCTACGGAGTCGTCTGGAAGTGTACTAAACACCTCTGACCGGGGAAGACAAAAGAAGGACGGTCGATTTCGAAGCGACTCGAAGTCGAGATCCAGCAGGTCTCGAGCACCTCAGAACAAGGGAGTGAAGTGCTGGAACTGCGGGAAGACGGGGCACTTTAGGAGGGACTGCAAATCTCCTAAAGGGAAGCAAGGCGATCACACCGAAGGAGTCAGCAAGGATCTGGCAAATCTTGCTGAAGACGGTGATATGGATGCCCTCGTTCTATCTTTATCTACATGTGACGAGTCTTGGGTGATAGACTCGGGCGCGTCTTTCCATGCTACATCCCAACGGAAGCTTCTTGGAGGATATGAGAAGGGAGACTTCGGCAAAGTCTACCTAGGGGATGGAGAGCCTTGCACCATACAAGGAAGGGGAAGCGCGGAAGTGAAGTTGATTTCTGGATCTTCACTTGAGCTTGAGGACGTACGGCACGTGCCTCAACTGCAGAGGAATCTGATTTCTGTTGGACAGTTGGCGAGCCAGGGGTACAAGACTATTTTCACAGCTGATCAGTGGAAGATATCCAGGGGCTCGTTGACGGTGGCTAGTGGCAAGAAGGTTGGGACACTTTATGTCGCCAACGGCACGGAGAACTCTATTGGAGTTGCTGCAGCAGATGTGGACGCCAAGTTATGGCATTGCAGACTTGGGCACATGAGTTATCAGGGACTGGAGGTGATGCACCAGTTGGGAAAGCTGCAGGGTCTCAGGAGTGTTGAGATGGACTTCTGTGAGGATTGTGTTCTCGGAAAGCAGAAGCGTGTTTCATTCAACAAAGAAGGAAAACCGCGGAAGCAAGAAAAGCTAGATCTCGTGCACACGGACGTGTGGGGGCCTGCACCAGTTTCTTCCATTGGTGGATCTCAGTACTATGTTACTTTTATTGATGATGCTACCAGGAAGCTTTGGGTGTTCTTCTTGAAGCACAAGTCAGAGGTATTTGGGGTCTTCAGGAGATGGCAGGCGATGGTAGAACTCGAGACAGGAAGGAGGTTGAAATGCCTGAGATCGGACAACGGTGGTGAGTATTGTAGCAGGGAGTTTGAGGACTACTGTGCAGATGCTGGGATCGTCAGGCAGAGGACAGTTCCAGGGACACCACAACAAAATGGAGTTGCTGAAAGGATGAACAGAATAATTAATGATCGTGCCAGGAGCATGAGGATACAAGCTGGATTGCCACAGCAGTTTTGGGCGGAAGCAGTTAACACTGCTGCCTACTTGATCAACAGAGGGCCATCAAAGAAACTTGAATTTGGGATTCCTGAGGAAGCATGGACAGCGAAGAAGATTGATTTGGCGCACTTACGAGTATTCGGTTGTACCAGTTATGTCCATGTTGATTCCAGTGAAAGAAGCAAACTAGACGCCAAATCAAAGAAGTGCATTTTCGTTGGATACGGAGGTCAACTGTTTGGGTACCGGCTGTGGGATCCCGAACACAGGAAGATCATTCGTAGTAATGATGTGGTATTCAATGAGAAAATGCAGCAGAGCTATGAATCAGAAACAAAACCTGTTGAGCCGTGTTTTGTGGATCCTGAAGAGGAGTCTGCAAATTCTGATCAGAAGACTCAGTCAGAGCAAGAACCTGAAGCATTGGCACCCCCTCCACAACTAAGTGTTAGATGTATGCCCTAGAAGCCAATTTGACTGACACATTGTTGATTCTAGGGGCATAATTTTGTACTTGACTATTTATTATTGAATAAATAAAAGGCATCTTTTCATTCATATTGTTTATGTGTCTATGAATCGTCCAAGAAATTAATAAGATGATGATACATATTCTCAAGAGTTGAGAATTTGAGCCATGTATCATTGGTGATTAATTTCTAAATGCTCCTGATCAAAGGATCATCACAAGGACGGTGATCGATCCGATCAGTGCACAGATCACTCTCCTTCTGGATGGACGAGACTTGAGTCCACAGTGTAGGGACACTGAAGTGATAGTGCAGGTGCTTGTTAGAGAACAAGGGTACTGAGCGTGACCAATACAAGAAGTCACTTGGATGTCTATCCACTCGTCAGTGACTTGCTTGATGTTGCAGTAGTGTGACTGGTCCTTTGACCTGCGGTGCTTCGGCTGCTCACAGTGGGGTTATTGTAGTTTGACTGCACACATACATGGTCCCTAGCCATATGGGTCCATGCAGTGTAGATTGGCTGCAGTAAGTTCACTGTAGGAGTAGGGTATGCACCTATATGGAATCTATCGACCTTGATAGATAAGGAGAGATCCTATGTGATTTATAAGACTGAGTTCGTAAGACCTCGGCCGGGGCAGTATACACAGTGGAGAAAGAGTTTCTCACTATCGAACTCAAGTCGAATAAATCTTGACATATGACAGACGATGGGGTTTGACGAGTTGTCCATGACCTCCGTCCTGTAGGGATCCACGATAGTAGGACTGTATCACATGTTAACTGCACCTAGAGGTTCATCATTCCATTCTGCTGGGTAGCCACTACATGCTGCTAGGTGTCACTGGTGGATGGTGGGACTCACAGGGATTATCTCGATGATCGATAAACCCTAATGAGTTGAGTTGGAATCGTTCCAACCCATTGAAAGGAGTTTTCAATGATATAGTGATAGAGATCACAATATATCTCACTACCAGTCAGAATAGAACCTATGGGGTCACACACACTAGAAGTATTGACCGATCCGATGGTTGAAATCGTGATTAGGAATCACAAGAAATCAATTTGATTGATAAGAAGTTGAAGAAGAAACAAAGGGAATTAATTAATTAGACTTAAACACAAATCCTACTTCGGGAGGGATTCCTAGAGTCCTAATTGGATTAGGGCTGGGAATCCTAGTTGGAGTAGGACTGGAATTCCTACTTGGAATAGGATTCCTACAATCCTAATGAGATTAGGAATTTTGAATTAAAATTGGATTCCTACTTGGAGTAGGATTCCTAGAAATCCTAATTGGATTAGGACTTCGGATTCAAATAGAGTCCTAATTGGATTAGGACTAAAATTAAATACATCCTAATTAGATTAGGATTCCTTAAGTCTAAATTAATTATTAATCTAATGAATCAACATGACTCCTAATTGGATTAGGATTGAAGAGTTCAATTGAGTCATGGTTCATTCAAATCCTAATTGGATTAGGACTAGCATAGATTGAACCCAATTTGGCTAATCCTAATTGGATTGGGATTAAACCATAAGAGAGGCACCCAATCCTCTTTGGAAGAGGATTAGGGCATCACAAGAAGGAGGGTTCACGCCCCTCCTCCTCTCCTTGTGTGCGGCATGAAGAGAAGGGCCGGCGCCCCCCTTCCCTCTTAGGCAATATGTCTAGGGCTCCTAGATTGTAGGAGCCCTAGATGGCTTTATAAGGAGGCATGAGGCCGGCGCCCTAGCGAGGAGCCCTCTTCTCTTGTGCCGTGGCCACCCTCTTCCTCCCTCTTAGTTGCAGCCGCAAGCAAGAAAGAAGGAACCTCCAAGTGTTGGCGGCTTCCTCCTCTTCCTTTTCTTCATCCAGCGCAAGCAACAGAAAGAAGGCTGTGCAGGGGTTCATCTACTTCCTCTTCTTCATCCTTCTTCTTCCTCCTCTCAAGCACTTTCAAGAGTTGAAAGAAAGAGAAGAGATCAGCCATCAAAGGAGTCTTTGCAAGGGAGCTAGCACCCCGGGAAGACAAGAAAGCTTTGATCGGTTCTCTACTTCGTGTGGATACCCGTAGAGGCCGGACGTTTGAACGGCTTCAAGCGAACCCTCTTCCTAAAACCACGAATTCAGATTCGCGGTGATCATCTACCCGCGCAAGGTGAAGATTTGATCTTTCTAGTAGTTTTAAAAGTTTTAATTCTTACCTAATTACGAAAGGTCTCGAAACAACGTTCATGCGATGAACGTCGAACTCGTGCATGCCGATTCCGCTGCCATCTGAAAAATTTTTGAAATATCAGCGGCATGGGCGGGTTCCCAACAGTGGTATCAGAGCCTAGGCTTCGTAGATTAAGGTAAGAATTAAATATCTAAAGGCTTATTAGATCTGAAAATTGATTGATCATGCATGCTGAAAAATTCTGCATGCAGATTTTTCAGGGGTGCTGATTTTTACATGCTGATTTTTATGTGATAAAAAGATGATTCTAATTGCATTGTTAATGGGATTACAAAGTTTAGAATCATGATTAGCATGATCAGCGACCTATGTCATGATATAATCAGTTAAGTTTCAGATCTGAAAATTATAATTGTAGCATACGGTGATGATCATAGGATTCAACCCCTTTTGGTATCAAATGTAATGACCTGCGATGTGATCTGCGATGTCATGTAATTTTTCAGATGCTTGCATGCATCTTATTTGATGTTTTGAGAGGCCTGCGTGCCCCCTAAAAGGAGATGTAAATTATTTTTATTTTTATTTTACATCTGGTTGTATTTCTGTGATGTAATGTACATCAACGATCAAGTCGAAGACGATGCATGAGATGAACAGGGGTCTAAGCAGTTGATGGCGATGGGATCAAGAGTTGATCAAGGATCGAATCAAGGAAGCTTGGATCCAATTCAAGAGTTGAAGACCACTTGATCGATTGATGTGCATGTGCTTGTAATACGACCTAATTAGAATCCATGATCATCACCTAGTTAAAGTTTAGCTTTAATTTGATGCCGCGATTATAACTGCCTGCAATGCGCCGTTTGCATGTGATGTGAATGAGAGTCGGGTAGATAGGTCTACATGTGATGTAGCAAACCCAATTGAGACCTAAATTAAAACCTTCTCAATCAAGTCGAGAGTGAACCGACATGAGCAAGTCATATTAGATTAATTGATCTAATTGGTGTCTAGGAAAGCATGAAAGGTGGTTACTTAATTAGGACCTTACTCTCTGAGTAAGGGGAGCCTCCCACCTGCTTACCTGGCCAATTGTTCGATTACCTCTTATGAAAGGCTCAAGTTGCAAACATTAAGACCTGATTAACCAATATTAAGTCAATAGGTCTTCCACTGTAGTAGAGCTGCTAAGGCCTTTCTGATGTTGACTTGTCTCGGCTGGATACAGTGGTCAAGTTGCATTGGGGGGCTGGACCTCTCTATAGACATGAGATGTTGTAGGGTAAAGGTGGGGTTGGGCACCAATAACTGTTAGGTGAGGACCCAATGACGACTTTATTCCTACGGTTATACGGTGGGTCTGACTTAACTAAGAAATGGGACCAATAACTGTTAGGTGAGGTCTTCATGGCTTAGAGACCAAGTTACACTGCACCATGCTTGAGAAGCATTGTACAAGAGTTGTACACTCATCCATCTATGTGTCACCAATAACTGTTAGGTGAGGTGGCATGTGAATTGGTGGGACCGCAGTACCCACTAGAAACCCTAGTCGTGTGGGATTTCCGTTTTCCTACCAGGGGAGTGTGAGGAATTCGAGAAAATAGTGGGAGTCATATTTGTTCTAAAAGACCTTAGGACAGATTAGGATCAAGTACAAGAGTCTAACTAGAATCTTTACTCTCTGCAGATACAATGTCGGCTTCAAACCCTTTGACCCGTATTCTTGAGACCAACCGACTGACCGGAACCAATTACAAGGACTGGCTTAGAAATCTCAAAATAGTTTTGGACTGTGAGAAGATAGGCTATATACTCGATTCAGATATCCCCACATTACCAGCACGTCCCACTGATGTTCAGCGTGAGATGCATAAAAAGTGGTTGGACGATGACATTAGAGTAAAATGCTATATGATGGCATCTATGTCTAATGAACTCCAATGCCAGCATGAAAATATAAAGACTGCTAGGGACATACTGGCACACCTACAAGAGTTGTATGGTGAGCAGAGTCGCACAGCTCGTTTTGAAGTGTCCAAGAGGCTTTTCAAAGCGAAGATGCGCGAAGGGCAGTCTGTCCATGATCACGGTCTGACCATGATCAAGGACTTAGAGGAGCTTGAGAAGCTCGGTATGGACATGCACAAGGAATTGCAAGTGGATTTGATCCTACAGTCACTTCCTGATTCATTTGGTCAGTTTATAGTAAACTACCACATGAATAAGATTGAATGCACTAAGACTGAACTAATCAACATGTTGGTAACTGCTGAGGGAGCCTTGAAAGGTTCAAGGGGCAATGTCCTCGCTGCTGAGTTGACTTCTGGTTCCAAGAGAAAGTCTACTTGGAAGAAAAAGAAGCCTGCAAAGAAGCAGAAGAAAGACAAGAAGCCAAAGAAGGAAGTTCAAAAGAAAAAGGCTAACGACAAAGGAAAATGTTTCCACTGCAATGTCGAAGGCCACTGGAAGAGAAACTGTCCTTCATACCTCGAGAGCCTAAAGAACAAGAAAGGTGACACACCTTCAGAAGGTATAGACTTGCTCATTATTGAAACTAATCTAACGGTTTCTTCTACTTCTAGTTGGGTTATAGATTCTGGTTCTAGTGCTCATTTGTGCACTACCATGCAGGGTCTAAAGAAAAGTAGAAGGCTGGCGGAAGGTGCGGTAACCCTTCGGGTTGGCAACGGGGCAAAAGTTGCTGCTGTGGCTGTGGGCACCTACCATCTGCGACTACCGTCTGGATTTAGTTTAATACTTAGAGACTGTTATTATGTACCTGTTGCTAGCAGAAATTTGATTTCTGTTTCATGTCTAGCACAGGAAGGTCATGTTTTTACATTTGACAAAGACTGCTGTTCTATTTATTTAAGAAATAAAATAGTCGCACGTGGTTTTATGATTGACAGTCTCTACCATTTACATATGGATGTATCTGTGAATGTTACCGAGCAAGATGTGAGTGCCAAAGGATCCAAAAGATCCAGAGATGAGATAAACCAAAGATATTTGTGGCACCTCAGACTTGGCCATATTGGAGAAGATAGAATGAACAAAATGGATAAAGATGGGCTCTTAGGCTCATTGACTTCCGAGTCATATCCAGTTTGCGAGTCCTGTCTTCAAGGAAAGATGGCTAGACTACCCTTTGTAGGACATGGGGAGAGGACCACTGAAATACTTACCCTAGTACATACAGATGTATGTGGCCCATTCGATGTGCTAGCCAGGGGACGTTATTCTTACTTCATTACCTTTACCGATGATTATTCACGGTATGGGTATGTGTATCTTATGAGACACAAGTCTGAATTCTTTGAAAAGTTCAAAGAGTTCAAGAATGAAGTAGAAAAACAAACTGGAAAAACTCTTAAGGCTCTTCGATCAGATCGGGGAGGAGAATACCTTAGTGGGGAATTCCGGGACTATCTCAAAGAAAACGGCATAGTCTCACAATGGACACCTCCGGGTACACCTCAACTCAACGGGGTGTCAGAGAGGAGAAATCGGACCCTATTGGATATGGTCAGGTCCATGATGAGCTTCACTGATTTACCTATGTTCCTTTGGGGAGATGCCTTACTCACAGCGATTTATTTATTGAATAGAGTTCCCTCTAAATCCGTTCCTACCACACCGTATGAGATATGGCATGGTAAGAAACCAAGTCTGGGTCATCTCAACATTTGGGGATGTCCGGCCCACGTCAAGCGACTACAGGCGGACAAGTTAGAGGCTAGGACCATAAGTGCTCGTTTTATAGGATATCCTAAAGAGTCATTAGGATACAATTTTTACGTCTCAGAGGATCACAATGTGTTTGTGAGCCGTCATGCCATCTTCTTGGAAAATCAGTTTATCCTTGATAGAGGCAGTGGGAGGAAAATTGAGCTTGAAGAGAAAGTCTCTGAAAAGCAACGAGTCATGGATCCTATAGAACCCATTCATACAGAGCCAGTACACGATGTCCCTCGACCACCTCGTAGATCTAGTAGGGTCTCCCATCCTCCCGATAGATACTTAGGTATACTTGAAGAGGATACTGAGGAAATGTTCCTAGTGGGAGATAGGGATCACATACAGGATCCCAAAACCTACAACGAGGCGATATCTGATATCGATTCCGAGAAATGGCTGGAAGCTATGAAGTCAGAGATAGACTCCATGCATTCCAACCAAGTCTGGACCTTAGTAGATCCACCAGAAGGTATTGTACCTATTGGATGCAAATGGATCTACAAAAGGAAGATAGGTTCGGATGGAGAGGTAGAGACCTATAAGGCAAGGCTTGTGGCGAAAGGGTATAGTCAGCGCGAAGGCATTGACTATCAGGAGACCTTTTCACCTGTAGCCATGCTAAAATCCATCCGAACATTGCTTGCCATTGCAGCATTTCATGATTATGAAATCTGGCAGATGGATGTGAAAACTGCCTTCCTGAATGGATATCTTGATGAAGATATCTATATGGAACAGCCTTTGGGTTTCACTTCCAGTGATAGAGATCACAAGGTCTGCAAGCTGCAAAGGTCCATCTATGGACTAAAGCAAGCCTCTCGGAGTTGGAACACTCGTTTCAATGATACAATCAAAACGTTTGATTTCATCAAAAACGAGGAGGAACCATGTGTTTATAAAAAGGTTAGTGGGAGTGCTGTCGCTTTTCTCGTACTGTACGTAGATGACATTCTCCTGATTGGGAATGATATTCCCATGCTAACCTCGGTCAAGGTCTGGTTGTCAAAAGAATTCTCCATGAAAGACCTTGGGGAAGCATCCTATATCTTGGGAATAAAGGTCTATAGAGATAGATCTAAAGGATGCTTGGCCTGTCACAGAAAATGTACATAGAGGAGGTGCTGAAGAGGTTCAGCATGGAAAACTCCAAGAGGGGTCTCTTACCCCTAAGGCATGGAATTCATCTCTCCAAGAAGATGTGCCCCAACACACCTGAGGAGATTCAACGCATGAGCAAGATTCCTTATGCATCGGCAATAGGAAGCCTCATGTATGCCATGCTATGTACACGACCTGATATAGCTCTTGCTGTGAGTGTCACAAGCAGATATCAGTCGAATCCAGGTGAAGAACACTGGACAGCTGTGAAGAATATTCTTAAGTACTTGAGAAGAACTAAAGATTTATTCTTGGTTTTTGGAGGATCATCAGAGTTAAAGGTAGAAGGGTACACAGATTCAGACTTCATGACTGATGTCGATGACAGGAAGTCAACATCTGGATACGTGTTCTTGTGCAATGGTGGTACGGTGAATTGGAAGAGTTCTAAACAACCGATCATTGCTGATTCGACTATGGAAGCCGAATACATCGCCGCCTCTGAAGCTGCTAAGGAAGGCTTCTGGTTCAAGAAATTCATTGCAGAGCTGGATGTGATGACATCAGATGCCATAACACTCTACTGCGATAACAATGGCGCCATAGCCCTTGCTAAGGAGCCAAGGTCTCATCAGAAGTCTAAGCATATAGAGCGGCGCTTTCACCTCATACGCGACTATGTGGAGAAGAAATATGTAGAGGTGCAGAGAGTAGACTCCGCGGATAACGTGGCAGACCCTTTCACTAAGCAGCTGAGTCAGCAAAAGACTGAAGCCCACCTTGAGAAGATGGGCCTAAGATATATGACCAATTGGCTTTAGTGCAAGTGGGAGATTGTTAGATGTATGCCCTAGAAGCCAATTTGGCTGACACATTGTTGATTCCAGGGACATAATTTTGTACTTGACTATTTATTATTGAATAAATAAAAGGCATCTTTTCATTCATATTGTTTATGTGTCTATGAATCGTCCAAGAAATTAATAAGATGATGATACATATTCTCAAGAGTTGAGAATTTGAGCCATGTATCATTGGTGATTAATTTCTAAATGCTCCTGATCAAAGGATCATCACGAGGACGGTGATCGATCCGATCAGTGCACAGATCACTCTCCTTCTGGATGGACGAGACTTGAGTCCACAGTGTAGGGACACTGAAGTGATAGTGCAGGTGCTTGTTAGAGAACAAGGGTACTGAGCGTGACCAATACAAGAAGTCACTTGGATGTCTATCCACTCGTCAGTGACTTGCTTGATGTTGCAGTAGTGTGACTGGTCCTTTGACCTGCGGTGCTTCGGCTGCTCACAGTGGGGTTATTGTAGTTTGACTGCACACATACATGGTCCCTAGCCATATGGGTCCATGCAGTGTAGATTGGCTGCAGTAAGTTCACTGTAGGAGTAGGGTATGCACCTATATGGAATCTATCGACCTTGATAGATAAGGAGAGATCCTATGTGATTTATAAGACTGAGTTCGTAAGACCTCGGCCGGGGCAGTATACACAGTGGAGAAAGAGTTTCTCACTATCGAACTCAAGTCGAATAAATCTTGACATATGACAGACGATGGGGTTTGACGAGTTGTCCATGACCTCCGTCCTGTAGGGATCCACGATAGTAGGACTGTATCACATGTTAACTGCACCTAGAGGTTCATCATTCCATTCTGCTGGGTAGCCACTACATGCTGCTAGGTGTCACTGGTGGATGGTGGGACTCACAGGGATTATCTCGATGATCGATAAACCCTAATGAGTTGAGTTGGAATCGTTCCAACCCATTGAAAGGAGTTTTCAATGATATAGTGATAGAGATCACAATATATCTCACTACCAGTCAGAATAGAACCTATGGGGTCACACACACTAGAAGTATTGACCGATCCGATGGTTGAAATCGTGATTAGGAATCACAAGAAATCAATTTGATTGATAAGAAGTTGAAGAAGAAACAAAGGGAATTAATTAATTAGACTTAAACACAAATCCTACTTCGGGAGGGATTCCTAGAGTCCTAATTGGATTAGGGCTGGGAATCCTAGTTGGAGTAGGACTGGAATTCCTACTTGGAATAGGATTCCTACAATCCTAATGAGATTAGGAATTTTGAATTAAAATTGGATTCCTACTTGGAGTAGGATTCCTAGAAATCCTAATTGGATTAGGACTTCGGATTCAAATAGAGTCCTAATTGGATTAGGACTAAAATTAAATACATCCTAATTAGATTAGGATTCCTTAAGTCTAAATTAATTATTAATCTAATGAATCAACATGACTCCTAATTGGATTAGGATTGAAGAGTTCAATTGAGTCATGGTTCATTCAAATCCTAATTGGATTAGGACTAGCATAGATTGAACCCAATTTGGCTAATCCTAATTGGATTGGGATTAACCATAAGAGAGGCACCCAATCCTCTTTGGAAGAGGATTAGGGCATCACAAGAAGGAGGGTTCACGCCCCTCCTCCTCTCCTTGTGTGCGGCATGAAGAGAAGGGCCGGCGCCCCCCTTCCCTCTTAGGCAATATGTCTAGGGCTCCTAGATTGTAGGAGCCCTAGATGGCTTTATAAGGAGGCATGAGGCCGGCGCCCTAGCGAGGAGCCCTCTTCTCTTGTGCCGTGGCCACCCTCTTCCTCCCTCTTAGTTGCAGCCGCAAGCAAGAAAGAAGGAACCTCCAAGTGTTGGCGGCTTCCTCCTCTTCCTTTTCTTCATCCAGCGCAAGCAACAGAAAGAAGGCTGTGCAGGGTTCATCTACTTCCTCTTCTTCATCCTCTTCTTCCTCCTCTCAAGCACTTTCAAGAGTTGAAAGAAAGAGAAGAGATCAGCCATCAAAGGAGTCTTTTGCAAGGGAGCTAGCACCCCGGGAAGACAAGAAAGCTTTGATCGGTTCTCTACTTCGTGTGGATACCGTAGAGGCCGGACGTTTGAACGGCTTCAAGCGAACCCTCTTCCTAAAACCACGAATTCAGATTCGCGGTGATCATCTACCCGCGCAAGGTGAAGATTTGATCTTCCTAGTAGTTTTAAAAAGTTTTTAATTCTTACCTAATTACGAAAGGTCTCGAAACAACGTTCATGCGATGAACGTCGAACTCGTGCATGCCGATTCCGCTGCCATCTGAAAAATTTTTGAAATATCAGCGGCATGGGCGGGTTCCCAACACTAAGAAGGTCCACTCGTAGTACTCATGGGAAGCCTCCTCAATGGGTATGATGGGACTCTTAGTTATTTGCTGCTCACAGATAATGGCGAACCTGAATGCTTTACGGAAGCATTGGAGGTTGATACCAGGAAGGAGTGGGAGTTGGCCATGGGATGATGAGATGAAGTCATTAGAGCAGAATCAAACATGGGATTTGGTGGATCTGCCCAAGGGGAAGGAAAGCACTGTCAAACAAATGGGTTTACAGGCTGAAGAAAGAGCAGAGATGGGAAGAAGCGGTACAAGGCCAGGCTGGTTGAAAAGGATTTCAGCAGAGAGCAGGGTATCGACTTCACAGAGATTTTTCTCCTGTAGTCAAGATGAGTTCTATTCGAGCGGTGGCTGAGCATGGGTGCAGTAGAGGATCTTCACTTAGAGCAGCTTGATGTGAAGGACGGCCTTTCTCCACGGAGATCTCGATGAGGAGATATATATGCAGCAGCCGGAGGGATACATTGCAGCTGGCACGGTGACTTAGTCTGCAAATTAAAGAAAAGCCTCTATGGTTTGAAACAGGCACCCAGACAATGGTATCTCAAGTTCGATAGTTACATGCTTGAGATAGGATACAGAAGATGTCAGGAGGATCACTGTTGCTACTTCCGGGACTTCGGTACATCTTACATTATCTTGCTATTGTATGTTGATGACATGTTAGTTGCAGGAGCTAGCATGCATGGAGATTGCAAAATTGAAGCTGAAGCTGTCAAGAAAATTTGCAATGAAGGATCTAGGAGCAGCGAAACAGATCCTTGGGATGCGGATCAGCAGAGATAGGTCTAAACATATCCTCAGGACTATCTCAGCGGAGTACATCAGCCGAGTACTCAGAAGATTCTGCATGGAGGGTGCCAAACCTGTTGGCACACCGCTGGGTGCCC
>NW_024068530.1:0-130486 GCF_009389715.1 Phoenix dactylifera | reverse complement strand
GAATTTGAAATGAGCATGATGGGTGAGCTCAACTTCTTCCTTGGGCTACAAATAAAATAATCAGAGGAAGGCATCTTCATCAGTCAGTCCAAATATATCAAGGAAATGTTGGAAAAATTCAAGATGAAGGATGCAAAGGAAATCAGCACACCCATGGGCTCAAGTTGCAAGCTTGACAAAGATGAAAAAGGTAAAAGTATAGACTGCAAATTGTACAGAGGTATGATAGGCTCTTTACTTTACCTTACTGCTAGTAGGCCAGATATATTATTCAGTGTTTGCATGTGTGCTAGATACCAAGCATGTCCTAAGAAATCACACTTGCAAGTTGTTAGGAGAATATTCAGATATCTAGTAGGGACATCTAATATAGGCTTATGGTACTCTAAACAATCTGATATAAACTTAATTGCTTATTCCGATGCTGATTTTGCCGGGTGCAAACTCGACAGAAAAAGCACAAGTGGCACATGTCAATTCTTGGGTGCTAATTTGGTTTCTTGGTTTAGCAAGAAACAGAATTCAGTTGCCTTATCCACAGCTGAGGCTGAGTACATTGCAGCTGCAAGCTGTTGTGCCCAAGTTCTTTGGATTAAGCAACAACTTGAAGACTTCGGTATCAAAATGGACAATATACCAATTAGATGTGATAATACAAGTGCAATTAATTTAACAAAAAATCCTGTCCAACACTCAAAATCAAAATATATAGAGATTAGGCATCACTTTATAAGGGATCATGTGCTGAAAAATTGTTGCCCAGTAGATACAACCCAAGGGGGGGGGGTGAATTGGGTCTTTTAAAACTTTTATGCTACTTCTAAAACTTTTTGATTAACTATGCTAAGTTGTATAGATGCACAGCGAAAGTTAAACTTAGCAAGGGTATGATGTATAAACTTCGACTTGATTAAATATGCTTGCAACTAAAGGATGTGCAGATAAGAATTAAGCAAGCAATTTATCTAAGTAAGTAAGTGTGTTAGTTAGACTATAACAAGAGGCATTACAAACACAAAAGACATATAGTGGTTCGGTGCACCCCAGCACCTACATCCACTCCCCAAGACCTCTTGGAAATTTCACTATAATCCTACAGATTACAGCCGGTTGTTTTACAAGCTCACAACCCAACTTGTTGTTTTACGAGGTCACAACGAACTCGGTCGGTTTTTCCAGGCTCACCGACTAGAACCTCCCCGATTGTTTTTTCCGGGATCACAATCAAACCCTTACACCGTTGGTTTTGACCTAGGCTCACCAACAAACCTCTCACCGTTGGTTTTCCGTTTGGCTCACCAACAAACCTTAACCCCTTGATTCAATCCCTTGATTGAATCAAGTTACAAGATATTAGAAACAAAGTTTAAAACAAATCAAAGCTTCTTAAACAAGCAAATGTAGCAATATAAACAAATAGAGTAAAGAGAAGCCCTCAAACGAGTTTTGAAGATGGAGGAGCTCGGCTTCTTCTTTACTTGACCCTCTTCTGATTTGGCACGTGGTAGAGGATCACTGAGGCAGCACACGGATGGAGAGGAAGCTTTGGGATTCTCTTGGATGCTCTTCTTTTCTCTATTTCGCTTTGGATGGCCCTTTTGTGCTTATGGGAGATTTCCTTTGTAATCTCTTTGAGATCTCTTTCCTAGATGATCTCTCCCACTTCTATGAGTTCTCCCCTAGCTCTCTTCTTGTTTTTATAGCTTTAGATGGCGTGGAAACAAGAATATAGCCGTTAGAGACAAAAATAGAGCTGTTGGACACAGTCTGCACTTCCTGACAATATTACCGTTGGGATCGGAGTCGACTCGCGCGATCAGGAGTCAACTCGCCTGTTGCAGGAGTCGACTCGTGCTTTACTGGAGACGACTCGGCCACTGTTCCAAATTTGAATTAATGTGCTTGCCTCGACTGGGAGTCGACTCGACTTAACCCGGAGTCGACTCGCCAACTTCTGGAGCTGACTTGGCAATTCTGGAGTCGGCTCTTCCACTGAAGTCCGTGGATCCAATTTTGAATTTTGTCCACTCGAGTTGACTCGACTGTCCTGGGAGTCGACTCGAATCTCAGAGCCCGAACTCCCGATCCTCTGTCTTTTGGCTCGTCCAGTCTTGGAGTCGACTCGAACTTCCTTGGAGTCGACTCGGCTCTCAGTTTCCGAAAGTTGGTCTTCTGCCTTTTGACGTGAAGCTTGTCTTGGAGTCGACTCGAGCTGTCTGCGAGTCGACTCGAATCTCAGAGGCAGTAACATGGTTTTCTGTCTGTCTTTGGGGTCGCGGTGTCTCGGAGTCGACTCGTGCAATGCGGGAGTCGACTCGAATCTCAGAGTCCAGAAACTGCCCTCTGACTTTTTCTTTATGTACCGCTGAGAGTCGACTCTTGCTTTCTTTGGAGTCGACCTGCCAACCATCGGAGTCGACTCGCGTTCCACTGGAGTCGACTCGAATTTCAGACCCGAAAACTGCTCTCTGACTTTTCTGCCTGTGACTCCTAGGAGTCGACTCATACTACCCTGGAGTCGACTCGGTGAACATCGGAGTCGACTCGAATTCCTCAGGAGTCGACTCGAAGACTATTCTTTTGAATTTTTTCTTTGATTTTACTCCTCCAATTTGAATCCTTTGAACTTTAAGCTTGGGCCAATAAATTGTAGCTTTCTTCCAACTTTAGAGCTTTGGAGGCCTTCTTGTGTTCTCCCAACTTGCTATGTTCCTTGCAAAATAAATATCTTTCTCCTTGCAACATAAACATTAGTATCTATACTTCAAGGTTTTGTGATCATCAAAATCAATCTATGAATCAATCTTTGGGTCATCAATCTCCCCCTTTTTGATGATGACAAAACTTGGAGTATATACAATATAAAAGATATTGTTTTCTAGAAGTAATACATAGCTAAGTTGCATGAAGTAGAAAACATATATATTTAAAAAACATACTTCATGATAATGCTTTAGATTTAATCAGCTTAACACAATCAACATATTTCAATTTAAGCTGATTTGTATTCAATTCAAAGCATAAAGGCATTATGAGCATATACTTAGATATTTCTCCCCCTTTTTGACAACATCAAAAGATAGTGAAACATTAAGCACAAAGATCAGAATGCTCATATATTTCTTTTCCTTATTGTACTCTGATTTGCAAGTCAAATTATTGCAAGGATATGAATCATATAACTCAAGGCAATAATATTAGAATCAGATTAATGAGCATAGATCAGAGACAATTAAGATAATTTCAGAGCAGAAACACATCGAATGTGATACCACAGATAGTTTTCTAATCAAGTGTAGGTGGAATCTTTCTTAAGTTAATTCAAGAAGTACCACGAATGATATTCAAAGAAAGCACGATTTGATACATATATAAAAATATGAATTGGCACAATATTGAAGTTCTAAAGAGCAAGCCAATTAGGACTCATTAGTGAATTCCAAAATAGATTTTCTACGAGATACTCAAGAAAATTTAACACGTTATTCTCCCCTTTTTTTTATTAAATTAGAGGCTCTTAAGATCAACTATTTGAATTGCAATTTTGTTCATGATTTGTGCAGAAGATATATTAACCAATTAACATGCCTCAAGGTGTATCATAAAAATTTTCTTTCTCCCCCTTAATTGATCATTCCATTTAAGAGTTTAGAATTTTAAGATATTGTTCAATAAAATTGTCAATCTCAAAAATATGTTTTCTATAAGTTTCAGCTTATTTTCATAAGACTCAAGGTATGAGATAAGACAACCTTTATAGAACTCATCTCAAGGTAATTAAAGCATGTCTTGCAATATAAGGAGGTTCATCAAAATCAATCCATAAAATTCAAGGTATGCATCAAATTAAAGTTTCTTTAGGATAAGATACTGAATATCTAAAGCTCCCCCTCAAAAGATGCATTCTTTTTTAATCATTCTTTTCTTTGGTTGAATTTCAGAATTTAATAATAAACGTGAATAAAACTGAAATTCTATGTTATCGAGAATGTAGAGTGATCTAGAATTATTCAAAATTTATAGTATTCACTCTATATATATATATTCTGATGATAGTTTCTAAGAATGTAGGAGAGAAAAACATATAGATGATCATTGAGGTATGTGTATTTATAGAACTCAATTTCTTAATCACAGTTTTTCAGCAATGTATACATGAAGCTCAATAAAATTTTTTAAATATTAAAATAAAGTCATATATTTTAAAAATATTTACTTGCAATCAAGATCATCGTAAGACACATCATTTGAATCAAAATTAGTATACTTTGAAGGTAAGAAATGATATGTTTCGGATGCGTATCGGAGCAATCAAAATAAATTCTGTTTTTCCTACATTAACATTTTATGTAGAGTGATCTAGAATTATTTTAAAATTTATAGCAATCACTCTTTCTAATCCTTTAAGAACAAGTTATGCTTTCTCTTAATCTTAGAGAAAATGTATAGAAATATTAATCATAAAATGATTCATTTGAAGCTCAGTTTCTTTCAAAGGCATTTTTTTTTGAATCATTTGAGTGAGCTGAAATATTTCTATCTTTAAAATCATTCACTCTATTGATGGAAGTCTTTAATAATGTAGGAGAGAAAAACATATAGATGATCATTGAAATGTACATATTTATAGAACTCAACTTCTTAATCATAGTTTTTCAGCAATGTATACATGAAGCACAATAAATATTTTTAATGTCAAAATAAAATCATATATTTAAAAATATTTGCTTGCAATCAAGATCATTGAAAGACACATCATTTGGACCAATATTAGTACATTTTAACGATAAGAAAAGATATGTTTCGGATGCGTATCGGAGCAATCAACCAAGGCATCAAAATTAATTCTGTTTTTCTTAAATTAAGATTTTATTTAGAAATCATATTGAGTTTAAGCTTTTATACGAAATCAGATTCTGAATTTCATAAAGATTTTCAAAAGAGGCTTTCAAAGTCATAATTTGAGATATGAATATTCCACATTGTAGCTAATCTTAAATCATTACGATTGAAAACACATATTTCAAGCATATTCAGAATATTTGTATTTATGTTGAATTTTGGTATGAGTTAGCACATTATATACCAAAGTTAAGCAAGTTGATGGATAAGACAAACTCAATTCATTTTGCCTAAATAGAGATATCCTTCTCTTCTCCTTTTTTTTTTACAAATTTATTTAACTTTCAGATTTTAACGATGATTGTGAATAACAAATCTGAATTTTCTTTTCAATAAAATCAAACAAAAGATGTTATGTAGCATTTTAAACATTCAATCAAATTGTCCAAGTATGGGGTACTACAAAAGATATTGAGAACCCATAATTTAAAATATCATGCCACATGCAAAATATAGTGTGTGTTAAGTCATACATTAAAATATTAAGAACAAGCATGTCAAGTATCAAAATCAATTCTTTTCAAATAAACTCCCCTTATTTAAATATAATCTTGCAATGATTTCATCCTTAAAGTGTGTTTTCAAGTGATTAAAAATTTGACTTAATTCTACTTTCATTTACTTTATTTTTCATTTATAACTTTCTTATGCTCTATACTCTATTTGCTCCCTATCCGGTGGAGTTGGGAAGGGGCACAAGGTACTACCACTAGCCTCCCTCTTGTGCCGTCCCTAATATGCCCTACACCGAATAGTTGGGTCAAATAGTGCCGGGTACTACCACTAGCCTCCCCATTGGCACCATCCCTATGATGAGCAATATAGAAAGGTTAAAATGTTTACTTCAAATTCTCCCTGTTTAAGTGTAATTAATTATGGATTTTATTCCTTCCAAATGTGCCGAATATATTATGCTTGTTTTGCTTTTCCTTAAGATTGAAGTATTTGCCTTTTACTTAGATCTTTACTTCTCTTGAATAATGTTCATTTTCTTTTCTTTATCTCTCTTTCATTTTGTTATTCTCAAGTAATTTACATGAAAGAGCAGAATAAAGAAATAATCAAATGTATCATATAGAGGTATATCATGCAAATAACATTTTCATTATGCCCAAGAATTCGTAGCTTCTCACAAGTCATTCTAAATCAAAGTTTTAATTATATACTTGTGTATTTCATGGTTATGATATAGCCATAGAAATATTTTAGTTTGAGCAAACCATGAAACAATTTCCAAAAGCATAAGTCAATTAATACATATATGGACATGATATCAAAAGATTAACAATTAATCATGTCATAATAAAATTTAAAGTTATTGACTTTGCTCAGCTAATTTATGAGAGAGATATCTAGAATTACTTATTCATTATATATTCTTCAAGCCAAACTAGATTTCTTATGTGTGAACTTTTGGCTGAAGAAGATCCTCTCTCTTGTTTGCATGTGAATGTTTATTATATCTTATGTGGAGGTGTCCTTCAAGCTGAAATCACTCATTTTCTTGCTCAAGGATTCTGCATTATTACCAAACTCCTTTTCTTTCTTGAAAGAAAGTCTTTAGTTTCTTTAAGATACAATCCATTCATCCAACATATTTCTAACTAGATGACTCAATTTAAGATAAGATAATAGTTGAATATTGAGTCACTTTACTCAAGAGATTGCCTAAATATAAGCAAGCACATATCACTTGAACTAAAGAAATAGTTTCATTAACCAAGATAGTTCAAGGACAAGCATGTGAGGCAATGGAAAGATTTATCAAGGTCAAATCAATTTCTTATTTCCAAAATCGATTTAGTTTAGATTCTATTTGCTTAAGATAATTGTCAAAAGGATATGTTAGCTAGGTTCTAATCAACTTATCTTAAACGGTTGTTTCTTTCAAAATATGATTCATTAAAGTTGGATTGAAGTCTTGCATAAGGTCACATAATAAGCATACATTCAGGTCTACTAGCTGTATGATAAAATAATTATTCTATCATGCTTCAATACAGCTTTAAACAATAGATCTACTTTGCTCATCCTTTTCAAATTCTACAAGATGGGGTCATAGATATACCTTCTTCATGCCAATCTTCTATAGGAGTTTTCTTGTGGACTAACGTTGGTCAATGAAGATCCCCTTTCCTGTTTGTCTTAATTTGGAGTTTGAGAGAAGATGTTAATTCATTCATCATACGTATTTCAAACTCTCCTTGCATGAGCTAAGTAAAGTCTTCATCATTAGTAGAACCAAAAATGATGTCATCAATGTAAACTTTGAGCAAGTAAGATATCACAAATTCTTCTTTTTGATGCAAAGATTTATCACTATTACTTTCTATCAAAAAGGTTGCTTAAGCTTTTGTATCATGCTGTTGATGCTTGTTCCAAATCATATATTGCTTTATCATATTTGTAATGAGTGTTTTCAAATATGGTGGTTATAAAGTAAGCATATAGGAGTCCATTCTACACACTCATTTGATAAAACATAACGTTCATAAAGCAAACAAATGATAATGGTGATTTTTACTTCTAATCATGCAAGAATCTTATCAAGATCTATTTCATCTTTTCTTGATTTAATCTTTTAGTAGTCATCAATTTTTCTTCATTAAGTGTATATGTAAAAGATTAACCATATAATTTGATTTTAGTATTTTGATAACAAATCATTAGTCTCATAAAGAATAAAATGAATTGATACTTCTACAACTAGAATTTTTCATGAATGTTCTATATGCATTGCTTGATGAATGGTATCCAAGGATAGAAATATCTTTATTAGATTTGGCATTACTTTTCAAGAGAACATATCAAGCATAACATGTACGACTGAAAAATATGAGAGATACGCAATAGTTCATTTTTTTATTTTTCAGAAGATCAAAAGAAGTTTTCATCAAAAATAGATCTAATAGAAGTCATATGTATGACAAGTATTGATGATAGCTTTTAAAAGGCATTTAAGTAGATGGCTATCATACAACATTGCCTTTTTCAATTCTTCAAAGATTCTATTAATCCTATTTTACTTATAGTGTTCTTGGTGCAGAAACAATTGTATTCAATATTATTTTCTGTGCACAACTTAACACAAAAATTGGTTTTCAAAACTATGCCGTGATTCATAGTTTGCAAACCTTTATCATTTGATCGCTTTTTGTGAGTTTGTGCCAATACAGAAAATATTTCAATTTGAGTGCCAAGAACAAGGCTAATGTAGACTTTTGAAAAATTAGTGTTGGAAACAACATCTCTAGATTTAGAAATTATTTTTGTTTGTTTCCTTAGTTAGCATGCATAGTAAAACTTTGACCTTTAAGAGGATAATCTAAGTGAGCCTATGACAAGGTCTTTTGAGATTAAGTACATACTAGCATGAGCTGATTTCATATGCCAAATATGGTTTCTTTAATCTTCGTATTCATAGTGCATATATTCAAAAGCATACCAAGTACACATTATCATATCTATGATCAATAAACAATAATGCCATAGATAAAAACTTTCAATCAAGCATATAGAGAATTCATAGAGTTATTCTTAATAAGTTGATTAATCATTTAGCACCTTATCCAATAGTGAGTACAATGAAATGATTTGATTATATTTCCAAAAGTATTTTCTATATCACAAAATTGATCACTAATAGCAAATCATATCAGATACTAAAGGACAAATAATGATGAGATGCAAGAATTACTGATTTCATTATTTTTTTGTTAATAACTTTTTAAGTTTCTTTATGTTCCATGGGTACCTTGGTACACCTATGTGTACATCCTCATTTTCTCATTTTGGGTACCCAAGCTTGCTTGAGTCCTTGAGAGTTAGGACATATGGTTCCTTTTGGAACCCATATCTGTTTAATAGTAATAACTTTACCATTTGATTTAATTATACTAGAACGATAGGTAAAGTTGTTATTCCCATCCTTTTCATTTTTGAAATAAGTTATCTTATTTAATGGTTTGCTTGATGAATTGATAACCTTTTTCTCTAGAGATTTATTGTTAAGTAAAGGAATCAAGCCAAGTTTTGATTTATCACAAGCAACATATTGGCTTTCAAACATCATTTTTAATCGTTCTGAACTTACGGTGAATTTGTTAATAAAAGATTTTAATTGATTAATTTCTTTACTTAAGTTTTGATTTTCTTTAATTAAGCTATGATTTTTCTGAATCAATTCTTCTGAAAATGACCTTAAACTTTTATTTTCAGAATTTAGTTTGTCTTGTATTTCAGTAATAGAATTTCTTTCTTTTGAAATTTCCAAATTTAGCTTTTTAAGATTTTTATTTTTCCTAGCTAATTTTCTATATTCACTATACAAATCATGAAAAGCATTTAAAAGTTCATCATAAGAATATTTTTCATGAAAGTCATTTGGTGTAAGATTAGATTCAGATTCTACTTTATCTTCTTGTACCATAAGACATAAGTTAGTTACCTCTTGTAGTTCATTGTTGCTCCTAACTTTCAATTCCTTGTCTGACTTTCTCTTGGTCAAGGCTTTCTTGCGCTTTACCTCTTTCTTCCTTTCTTCTTGCTTCCTCTTCTTCTTTGTCTTTAGGAAGCTGATTTGCCTCGGAGTCGACTCGGACCTTATTGGAGTCGACTCGACTAACTTGGGAGTCGACTCTGAGCTACTTGGAGTCGACTCGACTGAGGGAGATTCATCACCCTTTTCTGCAGTCTCATTGTTAGTATATAATTGAAGCATATGAGAGCTAATCTGAGATTTATCATAAATATTTTCTAAAGTATCCCAGATCTCCTTAGCAGATAAGCATGCAGAAATTTCATTAAACTTTGTTTCTTGAATAGCACAATATAATATGTTCATAGCATTAGCATTTAATTGTGCTAAGTCCTTCTCATTAATATGAGAGAGTGTGTGAAGGTCATTTATTATGATTTTCCATAGATAATAGTTTTGTGACTGAATGAAAATGCGCATGTGTATTTTCCAATGTGGGTAGTTTATACCATTAAACAGTGGAGGTGTATCAATTGATTGTCCTTCTCCTAGAAAACTATCTATTTGAGTTGTCATGATCTTTGGCTCTAGTCGGTTAAGACTACAAATAATATTTGAGCACCTGCTCTGATACCACTTGTTGCCCAGTAGATACAACCCAAGAGGGGGGGGGTGAATTGGGTCTTTTAAAACTTTTATGCTACTTCTAAAACTTTTTGATTAACTATGCTAAGTTGTATAGATGCACAGTGAAAGTTAAACTTAGCAAGGGTATGATGTATAAACTTCGACTTGATTAAATATGCTTGCAACTAAAGGATGTGCAGATAAGAATTAAGCAAGCAATTTATCTAAGTAAGTAAGTGTGTTAGTTAGACTATAACAAGAGGCATTACAAACACAAAAGACATATAGTGGTTCGGTGCACTGGTGTCTGACCTTTTCTTTGTGTACCTCTTGGAGTCGACTCTTACTACCCTGGAGTCGACTCGTTGAACATTGGAGTCGACTCGCGCACTTCAGGAGTCGACTCGTTGACAGGTTCTGAGATGAGGCTTTCTGTTCTTCTTTCTGTTCTCAGTCGGAGTCGACTCGTACTAGTCTGGAGTCGACTCGAGCTCGTGCCAGTGAACTTGATACGCTTGGAGTCGACTCGTGATACTCGGGAGTCGACTCGAGTCTCAGACTTTGGTTCAGCAGACTTCTTAACTTATCCAAAATACTATAAACCAAATCTAGAGACACTTGGATAGGATTTTCACTGAAACACTCAATTGAATTCATTAGTAATCACAAGATATACTCAAATGCTTTGAGCTCATCAAAATCAAATAGGGTTTTAATCAATCACTCCACAATCTCCCCCTTTTTGATGATGACAAAACTTTGAGTATATGTAAAATGACTTGCTCAATAAATAATGAAATAAAATCCATAAATGAATTCAAATGTCTGATAATTTAATTTATCCAAGATTGAAAGGAGTGAAACAACAAATTTCGGAGTTAAAGCTCCCCCTTTCATTTGGAATTATATAAGCCTTCATATTATGCAATCAATTGTTTGGCTTATATGTCATTAATGATTTAGCTTGATTAAAATTCAGATTCTCCCCCTCAACATATGCATTCAACTATGTTTTGATTCTCTGAATTTCCTTTTAATGCTTTGAAGTTTTTGAACTGAATTTTTTGTTTTTAGAGAGAAATCTGTCAATTTGTTCTTGAGTAGGATTCAGCTAATCTCCGAATATCCCTTGAATAGATTCTGGAGATTACTCCATTAGGAGCCCCAAAAGAGAGATAATGAGCCTCGAGGTACCGAATCCACTTAGAACACATTTGTGTGTGTTTTTAAGAGTTTATCTTTTTATTTATTTCTATTGATTTCTTTTACATATTTTTTTCATATTTCTCCCCTTTTACACATTTTATACATATTTCTCCCCCTTTTTGTCATCATACCAAAAAGGAGGTAATCAACCACAATCAATGGCACAACCAATCATCAAATGGCACATAATTGAAGATAAGATGTCTACTCATTGTATTGATATGAATTGAAGTAGATTTGAGCATACAATAAGTAAAGTAAAACAATACAAAACAAAACTCAAACACATCTATGTCCTCCTCGAGGATGAAGCTCCCCCTCTCGAGGATGCATCTCCTCCTCTGGAGGATGTGGCTCCTCCTCTCGAGGATGTGGCTCCTCCTCTCGAGGATGGTGCTCCTCCTCTCAATCGGCTCTGCTCCATGAGGAGGGTGACTGCATCTGTGACATGGCCAAGCTGTGTGATGATAGACGTGGTGGCTCTGCTATGTGTAGTGGAGAGCTCTGTCACCGACGCCTGAAGCCCAGTCACCGATGTCTGAAGTGCGCCCAGCTTGTCGATGAGTACATTCGACAAGCGCTCGACCCCCTCGGTGGTGGTGTGCATGTCACGACCTATCTCCTCTCGCATCTGTCGAGTGGAGCTCGTGACCTCACTCATGCTGTGGAACTGGGCCTGGAGAGCTCCTGATTCAAATTAAATTCGAATATGATTCTTAGATTTGGTTGATCTAATATGATTAGATCATGACCTAATATGGGTTAGCCAAGAGTTGAAACCCATTTGGCTTTAATTAGACCTGATTTGATTAGGTTTAATGTTTTCTTTAAGTTGGTTAAACCCAATTGGATTGGGTTTGATAGGGCCTTCACTTCTGGACCATTGGATCGCTTCCTGGATGAAGGATCTGGTCCACTGGTTGGCGCCTTCATCTGGACCATTGGATGGCTTCCTGGATGAAGGATCTGGTCCACTGGTTAGCGCCTGAATCTGGACCACTGGATGGCTCTCTAGATGAAAGATCTGGACCGTTGCCCAGCGCCTGAATCTGGACCACTGGATGGCTCTCTGGATGAAGGATCTGGTCCACTGGTTAGCGCCTGAATCTGGACCACTGGATGGCTCTCTGGATGAAAGATCTGGACCGTTGCTCAGCGCCTGAATCTGGACCACTGGATGGCTCTCTGGATGAAAGATCTGGACCGTTGCTCAGCGCCTGAATCTGGACCATCGGTGATGGCATCTTGCTTCTGGACCATTGGATGGTACCCTGGATGATGATGCCCTGATCTGGACCATTAGATGATGCCTAGATCTGGACCATTGGCTTTGGTTCACTGCATTTGGGCCCTTAGATCATCAGGATTTAAGAGGGAGATGTGAGAAAGAAGTTGATACACCCTTCTCCTTAGCACCCCATCATGATGGGATGCATCTCTTGGCACATGCCTCATCATGATGAGGTGTGTGGATGGGATGCATCCCTTTATGATGCATCCCTCCATCTTTTATAAATAAGGAGGTGCCTTGGGGTTCTAAAGATCATCCAAGAAAAAGCCTCTCCTTCTCTCTCCCTTATCCCTTATTTCTTACAAGCCTCTCTCTTTTGTCCTAACCCAAGACAAGAGGGTCTTCTTTAGGACAAAAAGGCTAGTGAATGTTTTAGAGGTAGAAAGGAAGAAGGAAGTGAAGGAAAATCAGCCAATTAAATCCTTTGGAAGGATTGAACAATTAGAATCAAGTTTTGGTGGAGCTAGAGTCTTGAACCCATTCCTGTGTGGATCAACATCGGAGGGTGAACATTTGGGCACCTTAGGACATCTTCAGATATATTGGATATAGCGTGATAGGTATTCTTCTATACCAAGATTATATTTTCTACATTATTTGGTTATACTATTAAGGCGATCTTGGCTTATTAGGGTTTCATATAATGGATTTTATAAGAAAATTTTATAATCCCGTATCTTCCGCTGCGCCTTAGGGCACTGGGAAACCCTAACAAAAAGTGCCTTTTTAAATGGTTATATAATGGAGGAAGTTTATGTAGGACAACCTCCAGGTTTTGAAAACCACTTACATCCAGATTACGTTTATAAATTGCATAAAGCATTGTATGGACTTAAGCAAGCCCCTAGGGCATGGTATGAAAGATTAAGTAATTTTCTAATTGAAAATAAATTTAAGAGAGGAAATGTAGACAAAACCCTCTTCATTAAAAGAAAAGGGAATGACTTATTGCTTGTGCAAATTTATGTGGATGATATAATTTTTGGTGCTACTAATGATAGTCTTTGTCAAGAGTTTGCCAAGCTTATATAGGGAGAATTTGAAATGAGCATGATGGGTGAGCTCAACTTCTTCCTTGGGCTACAAATAAAACAATCAGAGGAAGGCATCTTCATCAGTCAGTCCAAATATATCAAGGAAATGTTGGAAAAATTCAAGATGAAGGATGCAAAGAAAATCAGCACACCCATGGGCTCAAGTTGCAAGCTTGACAAAGATGAAAAAGGTAAAAGTATAGACTGCAAATTGTACAGAGGTATAATAGGCTCTTTACTTTACCTTACTACTAGTAGGCCAGATATATTATTCAGTGTTTGCATGTGTGCTAGATACCAAGCATGTCCTAAGGAATCACACTTGCAAGTTGTTAGGAGAATATTCAGATATCTAGTAGGGACATCTAATGTAGGCTTATGGTACTCTAAACAATCTGATATAAACTTAATTGCTTATTCCGATGCTGATTTTGCCGGGTGCAAACTCGACAGAAAAAGCACAAGTGGCACATGTCAATTCTTGGGTGCTAATTTGGTTTCTTGGTTTAGCAAGAAACAGAATTCAGTTGCCTTATCCACAGCTGAGGCTGAGTACATTGCAGCTGGAAGCTGTTGTGCCCAAGTTCTTTGGATTAAGCAACAACTTGAAGACTTCGGTATCAAAATGGACAATATACCAATTAGATGTGATAATACAAGTGCAATTAATTTAACAAAAAATCCTGTCCAACACTCAAAATCAAAACATATAGAGATTAGGCATCACTTTATAAGGGATCATGTGCTGAAAAATGATGTGATGATTGAGTATGTATGTACTGAAAATCAATTGGCCGATATCTTTACAAAGCCCCTTTGTAAAGATAGGTTCAACTTCTTAAGGAATGCTTTGAGCTTGTATGATCCTAGCAAATAAATTGAACTTGTATTGCAATGCTTTGCTACTCAAACTAGTAATCCACCTCAAAGTCACAAATAGCAAACCTAGTATCTATTAAGTGAAAGTATGAATCTATCTAAGTTAAATGACGAACTGTTTGACTTTCCGGAGGATGGTTACCCTCCCTTGGACTCTTCATGGAGATATTTTCAGAGCCTATTTCATAGGTATTCGAAATTTGGTCAAACATTCCTCATTTCAATATTAATAATTCAAAAATCATTGTCAAACTTTTATAGGGTGTATTATTAAAGGGGAGGATCACAAACAAACTCACTCTATATTCACCAAAAGAAATCATGTTGATTAGTGTGGTTAAATAAAATAAATTGGAAAAAGATAGAAATCATTCAGAAAATTTTCAGTGCCGGAGACGTCTCTGGCAAATCACAGAGACGTTCCCCCGGCGAGACGTCTCGCGTTAGTCGTGGAGACGTCTCGGGGACCGAACGAAAGTTTTTAAATTAGGTCAAAACAGCTCGAGCCGACCCGAGCTATCCTCTTTCGTCCCCAACGAAAACACAAAACCCTAGCTTCCATTTTCTCTCCACCACAAACCCTAGCCTCTTTCTCCCCATTTCCCTAGGGTTTCCGAGCCATGGCACCTAAAAGAGCTAGAAGAACCTGTGGGAGGCGTCCTAGGGTAGCGACCGACGACGAGGAACGGAGGGAAGAGCCTTCCGCGCCGTCTCCTCCGGTTGCTCCGCCAACCACGACCCTTTCCTGTGCAAATCGCACAGTAACCACTGGTAGGTATATTGACTTCCAATTTCTAGATAGTGAGGGGTTCTCTATTGGAGAGAGACTCCGTGCCCAAGGTTGGGAATACCTTTGTACCCTAAACACATCAACCTATCCCGGCCTAGTTAGAGAAATGTTTAGCAACATGGCCTTAGGGGACTCGGGGTACACTGGATATGTCCGAGGGACATTGATAGAGATTAATGAGGATATCCTATCTAGCATATTGCAAATCCCTAAATACGGTGAGGCTCCGACCTCACATCCCCAAAGGGAGATTGCCCTAAACCTAGTTTTAGGACGAGAGGACTGTGGCCCTCTTGATGTAGTTAACTCCCAAGACCTCAATGCCGAAATGAGATTGCTTTTGAGCATTGTGAACCGGGTCTTGTTTCCAAAAACCGGCCGCTTCGATTTCGTTTCGGAGCGAGACTTAGCTATCATGCACCATATCTTACTAGGGATTCCCCTAAACCTCCCTAGACTTATGTTAAACTACATCTCTATATGTCATAGGTATTCTAGGTTTAGCATACCCTATGGAATGATCTTTACTTTACTGTTCAAACATTTCAAAGTTTCCATTCCAGAAAATGAGCCTGCAAAACCTTTAAGAAACACCGACTACTATAATGAAAGCACAATGCGTAGAATGGAGTTTCACAAGGTAGATGGGTCTTGGGTTAAGGTCCCTAAAAGAAAACCTCAAACCTTAGAGCCCGAGATCCCACATCAGGAGCCTGACCACCACTCTCCTCCACATAGCCATATGGCCTTCCCTGATGTACCCTCCAGCTCAGCTGGACCTTCCACCTCTATGCCTCCTCCTCCTCCAGTCAGTGGGCCTTTCTCCCTATCAGATGAACAGATGCACACTCTAGCATCTGTGATATGCCAGCAGATGAGGGAGGAGATGAGATCGATGATCACTGCTGAGTTGGCCCCCATCCGTACCTCACATGAAGCTCTCCTACAAGAATTGAAGGAAATCAAAACTCAGGTAGAAGCTACAGCATCAGAGTTGGTTCATGTGAGTACCATCCAAACTATAAGATCAATTGAGCTACAGGAGAAATTGAAGATCATATCAGATGGTCTTCAAGAGTTGACAAGCCCTGGAGGCAGTGTAGGCACCGTGGCTGCCCAACTTAAAGGAAAATTTGAAAGGGCGAGTCTTGAGTTTGAAGCACTAGTAGCAACCTTCCATCAATCTCAGGGAGATCAGTTTAAGACTCTACTAGATTCAATAAATGCATTTATAGAGGCAGCGGCTAGAGCTATTGAGCAACGTCGCCGGTGAAGGACATCTTGTAGACATCTAGGGTTCTTCTTCTTTTTGTAAACCCTATGCTTATTTTGAAACTTCTTTTGTATTAGGAATCAATACTTGTAATGATTTCCTTTCTTAACTTTATAATGACCTCAAATGATTGCAATGATATATGAATGTCATACAATTCCTTTGAAACTTTGTGTATGTTTCAAATTCTGTGGAATCAAACTTTGTGTATGTGATTCTGTGATGTGCCATAAAAATCTCATAACATACCTTAAGTGTTCAAATTTGACACAACTTATCAATGCATATAAAACAGGGCGAGCACATCTTGTGATAACTATTTTAAACAAAAAAAAGGGTCTGAAATGAATTCCAAAACAAAGGGGGAGTGAAATGAATGCTGCATTCATTAATAAAAATAACTTGGACAGAGGGAGCATAACTTGAATATCCTTAAGTGAATCATGGTAACATGCTGAATTCCACTAGAAATTATGTTTTAAGTACCTAAGGATAATTTGTCCCCTTCATTGTTGATGACAAAAAGGGGGAGTAGATATATAGAACCTATATATGGAGTAGAACCTAAATATGGAATGCAAAATTTACACTCATACTTAAAAGTTGAATTAGAAAAGACAAAATTGAAGAATATTGGCTTTAAGATAATTGCCCTTCTGGAAAAGAAAGGGGGAGTCAAAAGTACTTAGCCTTCAATTGTCTTTAGCATCAATATTTCAGTAATTGACAATTTAACTTGATTCAAATTCAGTTGATATACCAAAATTGCTCAAGAGCTACTAAGACCAATACTTATGCATAAAGGAAGAACTGAAAGTTGACTATTTTGACTTATGCACACTGTATCTAGCTCTAACCAAAACACAATAATTGTACATCTGATCAAATACTGTGTATATGTTTAAATTTCGAATTTTGCATATACTCAGTGTTTTGTCATCATCAAAAAGGGGGAGATTGTTGACCGCCTAATGGATTTTGATGAATACAAAACACTAGAGTATAATTCCATTTATCTTAACAATTTACTTGAGGATTTTAGGTGATTAATTAAGAATATTGTTAAGAAATGTCTAGGCAAGTTTCCATATTTTTCAATAATTTATTGAAGAATTTTTGAGTTGAAGAAAACAGATCAGGGACAGCCGAGACGTCTCCGGGTAGTCTCAGAGACGTCTCTGGCACAAACAGGAAGAATTAGCACGTCTGGAGACGTCCCCGGCACCTGGCGAGGCGTCTCGCAGGGTCGGAGTCGACTCCCGACACTGCGGAGTCGACTCTCTCAGAGGCGGCAGAAAGGCCGATTTGAAGGGATGCGCGCGAGTCGTCTCCACAGGACGCGGAGTCGTCCCCGCGAGTAAAAAGCAGACCTTCCGAGTCGTCCCCAGAGAGTGCGGAGTCGACTCTCTCAGGGTATTCCAGAGGATGTGTTTTTCGTTGACAGAACTGCCGAGACATCCCCTGAAAGCGCGGAGTCGACTCTCTCAGAGAATTCCAGAGGACTTGTTTTTCAGAGATAAAACAGCGGAGTCGTCCCCATGCAAAAAGCGTAAACATCCCGAGACGTCCCCGTAAAGTGCCAAGGCGACTCTCTCAGAAAAACAGAAAAACAAGAAGTCATAGAGTCCTTCTGCGGAGTCATCCCCGTAAAGCACAGAGTCGACTCCAAACATCGTCAAAAGAAAATTTATACAGCCGAGACGTCTCTCGTTGAAGGGGAGACGTCTCCGGAGCGCTTGGGATGCGACTGACACACTTTTTCAGGTAAATTTAAATTTCAAACGGTCATATTTTTGTGTCTAACGGATCTATTGCTTTTTGGGCTATAAAAGGGAGCTTTTAAGTGCCTTCAAACAACTTCTCACCAACCCAACACAAGATCATTCAAGAGAGAAGAAAGAAAAAGAGGTTCAAGGGAGTTAGAGCTTTCAAGAGGAGAAATCAAGTGCATTCAAGTTTTCCCAACTGATTTTGTGCTCAACCACTCACTCCCACTCGGTATTCAAAGCTCACATTCAACCCAACGCGATCCACATCGGAAGAATCACCATTTCCCACGCTTCCAACGGCAAAAGGATTCTTCCGGGTTTTTCATTATTTCTCATTGTCATATTTGCTTATTAAGAGCTTTCAAATCTTTTGTAAAACCTTTGTTTATTGTGCTTGTTCCAGTCAAGGGACTTGGAACAAGGGATAGGCGTCCCAAGCCTAGGTTAAATTGGAGGATTGTAGGGTTCGTTGTTAGCCCGGGGTAAAACAACGAGTTGGGTAGTGAACTCGCAAAACTACCGTACTGTAATCGCTGATTATAGTGGAAATTCCCAAAGGTGTTTGGGAAGTGGATGTAGGAGCAGTGGAAGCTCCGAACCACTATAAACCTTTGTGTGTTTGCGATTGACTGTGATTGCTACTCTAGTTTTATCTTTGCACACACACTTGAGTATTTGATTTTAATTAGTCAAAAAGTTTTAAAACACCCAATTCACCCCCCTCTTGGGTGACCATCTCTGGGCAACACCTTGGTAAAGAGAGAAGAATTTTTCTGACAAGATCACAGTTAGTATAACTTTTGTCAAGGCTTTTTAGGCCGTTGACAATATCAGTAAATCGAGTAAACATGCAAGAGATGGTTTCATTTGACTCCATTTTAAATAGTTCATATTTATGAACTAGCATGTTTATTTTAGATTCCTTGACTTGATTTGTGCCCTCGTGGGTTACTTCAAGTCTATCCCATATCTCTTTTGCAGAATTGCAAGTAGAGATTCTATTGAATTCATTAGGATCCAAGGCACAATAAAGTGCATTCATTGCTTTGGCATTTAGTTGTGCCTTCCTTCTATCGTTATCATCCCAATCTTTTTCAAGCTTGGGTATGGCGATGTTATCTACATAGATAAAAGGAGTATATGGTCCATTAACTATGTTGCTCCAAACATCATAATCTTGGGCTTGGATAAATATCCTCATCCTAGCCTTCCAATAGGTGTAGTTAGTTCCATTGAACAATGGAGGCCTATTGGTGGATTGTCCCTCACTAAGGGAAGATCCAAAAGGGGTTGTCATTTTAATCTTTTACTCTTTTGAGGATTGGAACACCAATCGATATAAGAGCACCTGCTCTGATACCACTTGTTGCCCAAGAAGACAACCCAAGAGGGGAGGTGAATTGGGTTTTAATTAATTATTGACAAATTAAAACTTAATAAGTAATTAATTAAATCTATTGCAAGCAGGTTAAATAGATTACTAGATGTAGTGAATGAAGAGAGTGGAAGAGACAATTAATCAATACAAACACAAGAAACTTTATAGTGGTTCGGAGCCAACTCTTGCTCCTACATCCACTCCCCAAACCGCACTTGGGAGTTCACTATAATCCCTAGGATTACAGCCGATTGTTTTACAAGTTCACAACCCAACTTGTTCTTTTCGCGAGATCACAACGAACTCGGTCGGTTTTTGATGAGAGCACAAAAGTGCGATCTATACATCACTTAAATTAGTATTATTGCTAACAAATAATGATAGAAGCGCTGTATTAATATTATATTTTTGTGGGGTGCAGGTGATCTGAAATCAAAGCTAAAATGCACATTGGGTCCAAAAATATGCATCACTACAAGTGATCAGCCAACCGCTTATGTCAACCCCAGTTGCACACTAGAAGGAGGTCAAGTTCAGCTGTCCACTTCATTGCAGCTTCAGTCTTCTATGAGCCCAAGCATCTAAGCTGCGTGCAGCCCATCCGCCCGCGTGGAAGAATCGCGAAGCATTCTCCGCGTCTGCTTCTCCCGAGCAGCCCAACGTGTGACCCCTCATCCAGTGTCCGTGCACCCTCCCAGCATGCCACGTCCGTCCGAGTCCGCTTCTCCCGCGTGCAATCGTCCAGCTCTCAGCATTGGATCCTCCCAGCAGCACCCAAGCCTCATCCATCTGCGTTCAAGCTTTCTCCTAACCGTAACCCTGACTTCACCCCGTGATTTCAGCATCAACATCCCATGAAGCATCTCGTCCGCATCCGATTCTTCAAGCATCCCAGCTTCTTCCATAAGTCCAAGTTCCAGCCACATCAGCGATCCGCCCGTGTGGAAGAGATCCTGATCCCCTTCGATCGGGCCACATAATCCGCAGTCTCCCAGTCTTCTGCATCCGCTTCATCCGTGCGTTTACACCGTGATCCCAGCAACCTGTGAAGCGTTGCAGCCGTCCACGGTTCATCTCCCATGCATTCCAACAGATCCCAGCCCTCCAGCGAACGTTCCAGCATCCCGCGAGGCATCACCTGCGTCCGTGCTTCCTTCCGATCCATCCGCTCGTCTTCCGGATTCATGCTCAAGCCCAGCCATCCGCGAAGCATCTTCCGTTCCCAGATCTACACCTCAGCGTCCGAGATACTCGGAAGCCAGCAGGAGAGGAGCATCCCGTGTGATCAGGTGACCCATCGGAAGATATAGGAGGGCTCTCGGCTGGCAAACGGGGGGGGGGGGGGATAGTTCATTCGAAAAACAGAGGAAAGCCTCAGCCCCATTCAAAAAGAAGAAGAAAAAAAAAAGAGAGGAAACAGGGCATGCCCTGTTTTCGAAAATAAAAAGAAAAAAAAAAGAGAGAAGGAAGAGGAACAGGGGAGATTTCTTTTATGTTGATGGCCGGCTAATTTCTTAGGGAGGGAGATGGAGGAACCTTTGATGTATTACTCTTTGAAGTAAACTCTAAACTTTTGCCTTGAATGAATTATATTTACTGATATGTTTTCGATCCATGCATAGTTATTTTGTAGATAGCTCTTTAATGGATTATGATTATTGATATATGGATTGCTTTAGTATTTGATTCGTCGTAGACATAGAAAGCACGACGAATGCTTAGAAATTGAGTTCATATGTTCATGAAACATATACCATGATTAGATCTATCCTACCATTTATTTTTAATCAAGAACCATAGAGTTTATTTCTTGGATGCAATATCATCAAGGGGGATTCCAGATCCCTACCATCTTTATTTCATTGAACTTTGTTTATTGCTATATTGTTCTCCGATTTTAATTTCTGAAAATCAAAACATCATCTTAATTCACAAATTTATTGAATTAATTAATCTAAAATTATATTAAATAATCTTATATATATTTCGTTCCCTGGGGATTCGACCTCGGACTTTCGAGATTTTACTACTTGTGCGATTCTCCTATACTTGGGAGATTAGTTTCGCGAAAGCATTTTTGCGAACGCGTCAAATTTTTGGCACCGTTGCCGGGGAACGGCTTAGTTATTAGTATAATTTTAGATTTAATTAGTACCCTATCAGTTAGATTGAACATTATAGTAAAACTAAAACTGAAAAAAAAAATTTATGCTGTTTTTATTTCCTGCACAGTCTGCATCAAACTCTGATATCTGAGTAATTTTGTCGATTGGACTCAAATTTTGTTGACCATTACATTAATATAAAATCTTGCTGCTGTCTGCTTTAAATTTTCTGTGTTTAATTTTTTTTTAGAATCAGAATTTTATTATCATCATATCTCATTAACCCTTGTTGCTAATTGAAAATTGATAAGAACTTTAAGAAAAGATCAAGGGTAATCATTGAAAAAAAAACAAACAAACAAACAAACAAATAAATAAACTCTAAAATTTTGTATGC
This sequence comes from Phoenix dactylifera, assembly GCF_009389715.1. NCBI lineage: Eukaryota > Viridiplantae > Streptophyta > Magnoliopsida > Arecales > Arecaceae > Phoenix > Phoenix dactylifera. The sequence continues at coordinate 108,358 of NW_024068530.1, read as the reverse complement.
TAGGTTGGAATAGGGACAACACTGGGCGCCTGAATCGACAAACATTTGACAATTCCTTAGATCATAATATTGAAAATCTTACGCAAAATCTCAGATCTGGTGAGATGGCTGATGATGTAGGAAGCCACCATGGTGATGAAGGTAGACCCCCAGTTATGATACTTCGACAATACTTACACCCCACTAGGACTAGTCAACCTTCATGCATGATTATTCCTGAAAACGTAGGACACTTTGAAATCAAACTAGGAGTAATTCAATTGCTGCCCAAGTATCATGGAATGGAATCCGAGAACCCTTATCTTCACCTTAAGGATTTTGAGGAAATTAGCATCACATTTAGAGTGCCAAATGTATCGGAAGATGTTCTTAAATTGACCTTGTATCCTTTTTCCTTAAAGGATAAAGCCAAAACATGGTTGAACTCCTTGAGACCTAGATCGCTAGGAACATGTGACGCAATCGGGGTGGGCTGCTGATTTTTTCTTCTTGAGGATGGCTGAATCTTTCTTCTCTTTTTTTTTTTTTTCAAGCAATGGCAATGGAGGCTAGGGTTCTTTGTGGTGGAAGGAAGGAGGAAGAAGATGGGTTGCTGGTTGGTGAGATTGGGTTCAAGGAGGGTCAGCCAATGGACCAAAATTAGGCACCAATTTTGTGGGGGCTGAAATTGGCTAGACCAATTTTTTTTAGGCTGAATTGGGCTGTGTGGAGTCCTAATGGCAATAGGACTTAGAGGAGGACGTGGGAAGGAGTCTTGGGCGTGAGGGAGGTGCTGAAATGCTGATGTGGCACTCAAGGAGGGTGCACACAAGAGGTGGAGGCGTGAGAACAAAAGAAGGGATAAGGATAAACTTGAGTTTGTTAGGAAAATCTCATCCAAAACCAACCCAATTTCAAATGGCGTGAAGGGGAGGCGTCCCACCTTCCCTCAGCCCCTTTGGCATCGCACCAGCAAGAGGAGTAGCCTCTCTTCATGCAAACAAATCATAATTTCGAAATCCAAAAGAAAAACTAACTTCATTCATCATACCCTTCTTTATATAGGAAGAAAGGTTGGCACAGAATTTTAAATTGGACTCCTAATTACATGAGGACTCAATTCAAAATTTAAATTTTCTAATTGACCAATCAAAGGCCTTGACACCTAAGCCTAGACACCTAGGAATCCATTCCTTATGGCGTGTGGATTGAAACCCATCAAAAGAAATTCAGCCGCATGCCACGAGTTGGAATCTAGGTGGAACTCCTTCTCGGGTACCAACATCAGCGTGAAGTTCGGAAGACTCCTCAAATTTTATCTGATCTCCAAATTTCATGTTCTTATAGTCATTGGAAAGCTACGGATGTCTACTTTCCAACAAAATTTGAATCAACTTAATCAGACTTCTGTAGCTTCCAAAATCTTCAAAATACCACATGGTATTCAATCTGTCATGGATTTCAACTGGATTTGAACTCTGAATTTCTTCCACATGTGAGAGATCTTCATGGTTGAACTTCTCCACGTGATGAGTGATGATCTTCACGGCATTAGGAATCCTTCTTAATGGCACTCAATTATAAGGACTCAATCTTAAACACATGGACTCAATCCTCTCACATAAGGACTCAATTTCACTCATACGACTAAACTAAATTCTCCACACATGACCCAATATGACTTGACTCAATCCTTGCATAACATGGACTCTTTTGATGCCACTTGGCATTCAATTACAAACATAAATCAGCAAATTGCAAACCCAAAATAAAAGGACTCAATGTGACCAAAATAAAATAGACTCAATCCAATTAAATGCTAGAAATTACGAACCCAATGTGTTTTCGGGCACTCCCAAGCAAGAATCCAAACTCGACGTACATCCATTATGATTTGGGCTCGTGCTCCTGCCTCAATTCCCCCCTTCTGGAAAAAAGATTCGACTCCGTCGAGTTTCACAATTGATAGAGCTTGTAGAAGTTTGGGTTCAGCTGTTGGACTTCCTCCATCTTTAATCATGAGCGATCTGAATTTAGTCGGTCCTCCAATGAAAAACTCCTGATATCCTCCTCGATGGGTGGACACTATCTGAACAACTAGGATGTCCTCAATGATGTCCGTCGGGGCTGATCGTCGAAGAAGTGAAGATGGTACAGATGGGATGTCTTCATCTTCAACATAGTGAGCATCATAGGGCTGCAACTCTTCAATATAGAAGATGGGGCTAACCTGCAAATCATCTCGTAACTCGAGCACAAAGGCCTTGGGTCCCATCCACTTCAGCACCTTGAAGAATTTGACTTGGCAAGGTTGAAGCTTCTGAAAATTTCTGCATTCAACACTCAACCACATCAACACAAAGTTTGCTTCCTTGCGCAGGGTCGGCAAATAGAACTTATCCTCCACCATGGTGACTGTTTTGACGTAGCCAAAGTGACCACCAAGGTCTCCGCCATGGACCTCTCGAACAATATGATCACCAAGTGAGGTCTCCGGGACACATAAAAGAAAGCAATCATGGGTCAAAAATTCTGAATGCTGCCACTGATCCACTACTGAAACTTCTGCATATATGGGCTGAAAATATACTTCAGAGGGGTACAAAAATTTTAGATTGGCAAACCCCATTACCTCAACATTCAAAAGAGTTAGAACATATGAATTTTGACTGAGGGAATCAGCAATAAAATCTTCTGCATGCGGGCCATGCTTCAGGACTTGGCGGTGAAGCTCCTCATGTTCTCTAGGATTCAGCCGGTATGCAGGAAGATTCGGTAAACTTGAACCGGGCACCAAATCTATGGAATGTTGGATGTCCCTCATCGGTGGAAGCTCCTTGGGAAGGTCCTCAGGGGTTACATCAGAGAAATCATCCAATATAGACTTGAAATCAGGAGGAACAACTTCTGAAATTTCAGCCCCAACTTCCCTAGCCATTAGTGCATACATGACCCCAATCTCTCGGCTACAAGCTTCAAACTTTCTCATGGTTAAAACCCGTTGGATTATCAGATTTTCAGAGGTAAAATCAGTGATCCTAAGGGGCTTTAACACAACTCGTTTGTTGGCACAATATAGAGAATAACAATTGGATCGACCATCATACTCGACACTACGATCATACAACCAAGGTCTTCCTAGAAGAAGATGGCACGCTTTCATGGGCAGAACATCGCACCATACTTCATCTCGGAAGTTCTTACCAAGTGAAAAACTGATCAAGCATCTTTGTTTAACAGGGATGAAGGAGTCTTCGATCCAACTTATCCGATACGGCTTTGGATGCGGTACCGGTTTCAGATTCAGCTTTTTCAGCACTTCTTCGGAAATGATATTCATGCAGCTTCCATTGTCAATGATGAGGTTTAGAGACTTGTTGGCATGCTCAACACGAGTGTGGAAGATATTGGTGCGCCTCCAATCTTCCTCCACGTTCTCCTCCAGCTTGCAACCCGTAAGAACCCGCCGCACGACGCACACAGGTAGATCTGAAGCTTCTAGCTCCACCGCAGGGGCTTCTTCATCATGTTCTTCGTTTCCTTCATTTCCCTCTTCATCAGCGGGCTGAGAGGGAGGAGTGACTTCAGAGGATCCTATGATCTCATCCTCCTCACATACCAATGCAAATCGTTGGTCTCGGGTAGGACAAACAACGGCGAAATGGCCTCGCCCGCCGCACTTGTAGCATTCAACAGGATTCTTCCCTTGCGGTGTGGATTGTGGCATAGGACCTTTACCCTTTTCATTAGCCCTTGGAGCACCCCTTTCCTGATATGTGCTTCTATTTACAGAGGTTTCAGATCTGAAAGCAGGGGCGTTACCTCGAGGAAATGGAACTCCTCGGTTGGTGCTGCGCTCCGGAAATCGTCGTACAACTGGTGCTTGCGTAGGGCGTCTTTGTCGTAGCTGCGATTCAACTCGAATGGCGAGTTGGTATGCCTCCTCTAGGCTGAAGATGCGCGTTGTCATTAGCTCCCTCTTGATGTCATCCCTCAGCCCGGATCGGTACCGAGTTAGGGACCGTCGATCCGTCTCCGTGAGGTTGCTGCGGATCATCAACTCATGGAATCGGGCCGTATAATCCTCTACGGAAGAGCTTCCTTGACGAAGTTTCAGAAGTTCTTCGAACAGTGTCTCCTCATAATCAAGGGGAAGATACTTTTCCTTCAAACGAAGTTTCATCTCCTCCCAATCATTGATAGGGGGCTGTCGGAGTCGATGAAGCTTCTCTTCAACGCTATGCCACCATATGCGTGCTTGGCCCTTGAGCTTCATCTTCACGAATCGCACCTTGGTTTCATTGGGCATGCTGAACCATTCGAAGTAGTCTTCGAGAGACATCAACCAATCCTGGAAGTAGGTTGGGTCCATGCTTCCGCTGTAATCAGCAACTTCTACACGAACCCGCTTCATGACATCGTCGAGATCATGGCGCTCCCGCTGATTTTGATGAACATAGGGGTTCCTGAAATTATTCCCCATACGAGGAATGTTTGGAGGGGGCATCCGCTGATCCCTAGGTGGCCTTTGGGGTGATAGACCCCTGGGGGAGAATGCTTCAACATCGGGGTCTCCTCCAAATGGCACTTCTGAATTTTCAGGTTGCACGGGGACAGCATGTTCATCTTCAAGATTGTTTGGCTCGGGGAAGAGACGATCCCAAACAACTTCCACCTTCTGATTCAAGGCCGCCACTTGCCGGATGAGCTCGGCCATCATCTCAGCACGTTGTCGTTCATTGTTGTAGGGGCGACCACTTCTGGTACTCATGGCGACAAGGATTCGCTCTGATACCAATTGACGCAATCGGGGTGGGCTGCAGATTTTTTCTTCTTGAGGATGGCTGAATCTTTCTTCTCTTTTTTTTTTTTTTAAGCAATGGCAATGGAGGCTAGGGTTCTTTGTGGTGGAAGGAAGGAGGAAGAAGATGGGTTGCTGGTTGGTGAGATTGGGTTCAAGGAGGGTCAGCCAATGGACCAAAATTAGGCACCAATTTTGTGGGGGCTGAAATTGGCTAGACCAATTTTTTTTAGGCTGAATTGGGTTGTGTGGAGTCCTAATGGCAATAGGACTTAGAGGAGGACGTGGGAAGGAGTCTTGGGCGTGAGGGAGGTGCTGAAATGCTGATGTGGCACTCAAGGAGGGTGCACACAAGAGGTGGAGGCGTGAGAACAAAAGAAGGGATAAGGATAAACTTGAGTTTGTTAGGAAAATCTCATCCAAAACCAACCCAATTTCAAATGGCGTGAAGGGGAGGCGTCCCACCTTCCCTCAGCCCCTTTGGCATCGCACCAGCAAGAGGAGTAGCCTCTCTTCACGCAAACAAATCATAATTTCGAAATCCAAAAGAAAAACTAACTTCATTCATCATACCCTTCTTTATATAGGAAGAAAGGTTGGCACAGAATTTTAAATTGGACTCCTAATTACATGAGGACTCAATTCAAAATTTAAATTTTCTAATTGACCAATCAAAGGCCTTGACACCTAAGCCTAGACACCTAGGAATCCATTCCTTATGGCGTGTGGATTGAAACCCATCAAAAGAAATTCAGCCGCATGCCACGAGTTGGAATCTAGGTGGAACTCCTTCTCGGGTACCAACATCAGCATGAAGTTCGGAAGACTCCTTAAATTTCATCTGATCTCTAAATTTTATGTTCTTATAGTCATTGGAAAGCTACGTATGTCTACTTTCCAACAAAATTTGAATCAACTTAATCAGACTTCTGTAGCTTCCAAAATCTTCAAAATACCACATGGTGTTCAATCTGTCACGGATTTCAACTGGATTTGAACTCTGAATTTCTTCCACATGTGAGAGATCTTCATGGTTGAACTTCTCCACGTGATGAGTGATGATCTTCACGGCATTAGGAATCCTTCTTAATGGCACTCAATTATAAGGACTCAATCTTAAACACATGGACTCAATCCTCTTACATAAGGACTCAATTTCACTCATACGACTAAACTAAATTCTCCACACATGACCCATTATGACTTGACTCAATCCTTGCATAACATGGACTCTTTTGATGCCACTTGGCATTCAATTACAAACATAAATCAGCAAATTGCAAACCCAAAATAAGAACCCAAATAAACCCAAAATAAAAGGACTCAATGTGACCAAAATAAAATAGACTCAATCCAATTAAATGCTAGAAATTACGAACCCAATGTGTTTTCGGGCACTCCCAAGCAAGAATCCAAACTCGACGTACATCCATTATGATTTGGGCTCGTGCTCCTGCATCAACATGGCATGATATACAAAGAGAATTCCTAAAAAAATTCTTTCCCGCACAAAGGACTAACTTTTTGAAAAGGCACATTAGTAAGTTCCAACAAAAAGACTATGAAACATTTTATGAATGCTGGGAGAGATTTAAAGATTTGCTTCTCTCTTGTCCTCATAATGGGTTTGAAACATGGAGAACTATTAGTTTCTTTTACGAAGGGTTGTCTCCACAGTTAAAACAATTTATAGAGACTATGTGCAATGGTCTATTTTTGGAAAAGCAACCCGATGAGGCATGGGACTATTTAGACTCTCTCGCAGAGACTGCTCAATTATGGGATACAGGGGATAGAGTGAATAAAACTTTGCCTAAGCCTACTAGCATTCCACATGGGGGCCTTTACAACCTTAGTACTCAGGATGATATTCAGGCTAAAATGGCAGCCCTTACTAGGAAGGTAGAGAAAATTGAACTTAGAAGGATTGAACCCGTCAAGACCGTAGAACATAACAGCGAGTGTTGTAGGATTTGCGAGATGCCTGGCCATCTCACCACTGATTGCCCAACAATACCCGCATTCAAGGAAGTCTTGCACGATCAGGCCAATGTTATGAATACCTATCAAAAATCTTTCAATAATCCTTTTTCGGATACTTACAACCCTGGTTGGAAGAACCATCCAAATTTCAGGTGGAGGAATGACCAACCTCAACAAGTATATAACCCAACTCCTCCACCTCCGCACCCTCATTATGCACATGCTCCCCCTCAAAAACCCAATCTTGAAGAAACTTTGCAATCTTTTATGCAAGGTCAAGCTAAAATCAATGATGAATTAAGAAATCAACTGACAACGCTGACCACTGCTTTAAGTGCTCAAGAGAAGGGTAAGTTACCAGCTCAACCACAACCTAACCCTCAAGTCTATGGCGGTAGCAATGCATCATCTTCAACTTCGCATAAAGAACAAGCGAAGAGTATAATAACTTTGCGAAGTAGAAAGGTTATTGACCGACCAGTCCCAGAACAAACACAAGTCATACCTGATTCTGACCCTTTAAAGACAAAAGAAAAGGATAACGAAGAAACTGAAGCACCAACATCTACTGAAAAAATTAAATGTCCTTTTCCTACACTATTTCCACAAAGATTAAAGCCCTTGCAAAAGCTTGAACCAAACTCTGAAATTCTTGAGCTTTTTAAGCAAGTAAAAACCAATGTACCTCTTCTTGATGCAATCAAACAAGTGCCTTCCTATGCAAAATTTTTGAAGAATTTGTGCACTGTCAAGCGTCGATTAAATGTCAAGAAGAAGGCATTTTTGGCTGAAAATGTGAGTGCAATTTTACAGCATAACATTCTTCCTAAATATAAGGATCCAGGTTGCCCAACTATCTCGTGCATCATTGGCAATTTTAGGATTGAGCGAGCATTGCTAGATTTAGGAGCGAGTGTGAACTTGTTGCCATATACGGTATATGAGCAACTCGGTTTGGGTGAGTTGAAGCCAACAACTGTGACCTTACAATTAGCTGACAGGTCAGTGAAGGTCCCTAGAGGGATTATCAAAGATGTGTTGGTCCAAGTAGACAAGTTCTATTTTCCTGTTGACTTTATCGTACTGGACACACATCCTGCTTCCAATTCACCATCTCAGATTCCAGTCATCTTAGGACGTCTATTCCTTGCAACTTCTAATGCATTGATCAATTGTAGGAATGGTGTCATGAAGCTTTCTTTTGTCATGAAGCTTTCTTTAGTATAGGCAAACAACCCAGTGATCATGAAGAAAGTAAGGAAGTTGAATGGGTTGAAACCATTGCGGAAGAATATCTGTTAAAAGAAGCATTTACTAAATCGGCCGATAATGGTTTGATAGATTGGTGTTCTGAAGGTACTGCTGATGATGTGGTCCCACCTGTTTTAGATAATTCGGATGTCATGATGGTCAATAGGTGGAGACCGAGAATAGAGAAATTTGAACAGTTACCATTTTGAGAAGCAAAGATAGTACCATCCCATGAACAAACACCTAAGCTCGAGTTGAAACCTTTACCGAAGGAACTCAAGTATGCCTTTCTTGGACCCGAGGACACTTTTCCTATAATCATCTCATCTGATCTTGATCATGCCCAAGAAAGAAAATTACTTGGTGTTCTAAAGAATCATAAAGGAGCTTTAGGGTGGTCTATTGCCGACTTGAAGGGGATTAGCCCTTTGATTTGCACGCACCGGATATATTTGGAGGATAATGCCAAAACCACAAGGCAAATGCAACGCAGGTTGAACCCTACGATGAAAGATGTGGTTAAAGTAGAAGTCCTCAAGTTGCTTGACGTGGGTATTATTTTTCCGACAGTAAATGGGTAAGTCCTACACAAGTTGTGCCCAAAAAAGCGGGTCTGACGGTAGTCAAAAATGAGCAGGATGAACTAATCCCAACTCGTGTTCCGACAAGTTGGCGCATGTGTGTTGACTACCAAAAATTGAATTTGGGCACTAGAAAAGATCACTTTCCCCTACCCTTCCTAGACCAAGTTTTGGAAAGAGTTGCAGGATACGATTTTTATTATTTTCTCGATGGCTATTCCAGTTATTACCAAATCAAAATTTCACCTGAGGATCAAGAGAAAACTACCTTCACTTGTCCTTTTGGCACATTTGCTTTCCGTCGAATGCCATTCGGGTTGTGTAATGCACCTGCGACATTCCAAAGATGCATGCTCAGCATTTTTGAAGATATGAACGAGAAATTTTTAGAAGTGTTTATGGATGATTTCTCTATTTTTGGCGATTCATTTGATGATTGCCTGTCACATTTACAAGCAGTCTTAGCTCGATGCATGGAAAAGAATCTGATACTAAATTGGGAGAAATGCCACTTCATGGTGCCAAAGGGAATTGTCCTAGGATATATTGTTTCATTGAAGGGCATGGAAGTTGATAGAGCTAAGATTGACCTAATCGCCAAGCTACCTGCACCCAAGACGGTTAGAGATGTTAGATCATTTTTGGATCATGTCGGATTTTATAGGAGGTTCATCAAGGACTTTAGTGTCATAGCCCGACCATTATGTAACCTCCTATCCCTTGATACACCGTTCAATTGGACTGAAACATGTCGAGAGGCATTCGAAAAATTGAAGGCTATGCTTAGCACTGCACCCATCGTGCGACCACCTGATTGGTCGTTACCTTTTGAGATCATGTGCGATGCTAGTGACTATGCGATAGGAGCTGTCCTAGGACAACGCAAGGATAATAAGCCATATGTCATCTACTATGCAAGTAAAACCTTAAATGATGCTCAAATGAATTACACCACCACCGAAAAGGAATTGCTTGCAGTAGTATTTGCATTAGACAAATTTCGTTCTTATATCTTTGGTGCTCCTATTGTTATCTTTACAGACCATGCAGCGCTAAAATATTTGCTAGATAAGAAAGAGGCCAAACCACGCTTAATACGATGGATACTTCTACTCCAAGAATTTGACATCACTATCAAAGATAAAAAGGGAGTAGAAAATGTAGTTGCTGACCATTTATCACGGCTAGTTTTTAATGATTCGGTGCCACAGTTGCCCATCAAGGACTCGTTCCCTGAAGAGCAATTGTTTGCACTTTCTACTATGCCATGGTATGCTGATATTGTAAACTTTCTTATCACAAACCGGATGCCGGAGCATTGGGGATCGAATGATAAGAATAATTTCTTGCGTGAAGTAAGAAGTTATTATTATGATGCCCCCTATTTGTTCAAGTATTGCAATGATCAAATCTTTAGAAGATGCATTCCGGATCATGAGATACAAAGTGTACTCTCTTTTTGTCATACCAGTGCTTGCGGAGGACACTTTACATCTAAGAAAACGGCAGCTAAGGTGTTGCAATGTGGTTTTTATTGGCCTACACTATTTAAAGATGCCCATGAGTTCTGTAGGATATGTGACCCATGTCAACGTGTTGGAAGTCTAACTCGTAGGCAAATGATGCCTCTTCAGCCCATTACTGTTATTGAAATTTTTGACATATGGGGCATTGATTTCATGGGTCCGTTTCCACCATCTTTTGGCCATGAGTACATTTTAGTTGGTGTAGAGTATGTATCCAAATGGGTAGAAGCTATGTCTTGTCGAACAAATGACCACAAACCACTTTTAAAATTTCTTAAAGAAAATATATTTTCTAGGTTTGGGATGCCCAAGGTTATAATTAGTGATGGGGGAAAATATTTCTGTAATAAGCCTTTTTATGACTGAGCATGACGGCCAAGGTATGTGTATATTAGCTAGAATTAAATTTTTTCTTTTATTTTTAGTTTTCTTCTTATTTTGTAGGTCTTCTTTTCTGAAAATCAACAGCTCAAGGTATTCTTCTTCTCTCTATTATTTTCTCTATTGTCTCTCATATATAGTTTTCTTGCATTTTTTACATTGAGGACAATGCAATTTTTAAGTTGGGGGGAGGGAAATATTTCGATAAAAAAAAAACTTGTTTTTGCATTTGATTTATTCTATTAATTTCTTTTCTGAGCAAATGCACATGTATTTTCATATTGAGTTTGTGCAACTATTAAGGCAAGGAACACATGCATATTATGACTGATCAGAGACCTATTATTAGATCCCCACACGTGTACTTAATGACAATAGGAAGGCCTCAGGAGTTCATATTTGTTAACTGCATTTTTGTTAGCCTTATCCATAAAAGAAGTATGAGTGTCCTTGTTCGTACCATAAGGTTCATGATTTGGTTTTCATATAAAAATAGAGGTTGAATATTTCGACTAGATTACTTAGGTGCCTTATGATCCAACCTTGGTTGACCTATAGTCACAATGCAGTCACATATATAATAAAAATATCTATATGGTTCAGTCTACCATCTCTTTTCTTGCAAAAAAAAAAATGAAATAAAAATAAGCATGAATGAGTTGGTTAGGCTGAACCTAGTGACATGTGGTAATGGCTGGTTTGACTCCATTGTATTGGACCTCTATGTACCCGGATTATTTAGTTGAGATTGATAGCTCTTTCTTTACATGCGAACCATTCTTGACAAATTTAGACAACATGTGATATTCTAAAAATTTGATGGATCAGGTTCTAATAAATTGTAGAAAACACTTGTGAACTTGAGTAGTGCACCTAAAACTCAGGCGGTGCCCTGTTGTGGTGGAGGTATTAGTACTCTGAGAAAGTCATGTGGTTTGATGCACACTTCACTTTTATATTTTCTTGCCTTGACAGTTGCCATGCTTGAAAATATATATCAATTTATTACATGTGTATTAGCTTAAGTTTTATTTCATATCTTTATTAGAATCTTAGGTCATATAATTCATGATGTTTGTGGGTAACATCCCTGAAAACCCTCACGAGACAACACTCGTCCACTAGGATAACCTAGGGGTTTAACGGCTTGTTGCACGAGCTAAGTGCAATCGTGATTCCAACGAAAGTGAGTACTTATCTTAATTTTATGCAATTAGTTCTAATAAAACATCAAAGGATCAACCAACACCTTTTGCACTCTCATTTTATTATCTGCTTAATAATTGCTAGAGACTAGCAATAAGCTAGTTGGGGGGTATGATGAGAGCACAAAAGTGCGATCTATACGTCACTTAAATTAGTATTATTGCTAACAAATAATGATAGAAGTGCTGTATTAATATTATATTTTTGTGGGGTGCAGGTGATCTGAAATCAAAGCTAAAATGCACATTGGGTCCAAAAATATGCATCACTATAGGTGATCAGCCAACCGCTTGTGTCAACCCCAGTTGCACACTAGAACGAGGTCAAGTTCAGCTGTCCACTTCATCGCAGCTTCAGTCTTCTATGAGCCCAAGCATCTAAGCCGCGTGCAGCCCATCCGCTCGCGTGGAAGAATCGCGAAGCATTCTCTGCGTCTGCTTCTCCCGAGCAGCCCAACGTGTGACCCCTCATCCAGTGTCCGTGCACCCTCCCAGCATGCCACGTCCGTCCGAGTCCGCTTCTCCCACGTGCAATCGTCCAGCTCTTAGCATTGGATCCTCCCAGCAGCACCCAAGCCTCATCCATCTGCATTCAAGCTTTTTCCTAGCCGTCACCCTGACTTCACCCCGTGATTTCAGCATCAGCATCCCATGAAGCATCTCGTCCGCATCCGATTCTTCAAGCATCCCAGCTTCTTCCATAAGTCCAAGTTCCAGCCACATCAGCGATCCGCCCGTGTGGAAGAGATCCTGATCCCCTTTGATCGGGCCACATAATCCGCAGTCTCCCAGTCTTCCGCATCCGCTTCATCCGTGCGTTTACACCGTGATCCCAGCAACCTGTGAAGCGTTGCAGCCGTCCACGGTTCATCTCCCATGCATTCCAACAGATCCCAGCCCTCCAGCGAACGTTCCAGCATCCCGCGAGGCATCACCTGCGTCCGTGCTTCCTTCCGATCCATCCGCTCGTCTTCCGGATTCATGCTCAAGCCCAGCCATCCGCGAAGCATCTTCCGTTCCCAGATCTACACCTCAGCGTCCGAGATACTCGGAAGCCAGCAGGAGAGGAGCATCCCGTGTGATCAGGTGACCCATCGGAAGATATAGGAGGGCTCTCGGCTGGCAAACGGGGGGGGGGGATAGTTCATTCGAAAAACAGAGGAAAGCCTCAGCCCCATTCAAAAAGAAGAAGAAAAAAAAAAGAGAGGAAACAGGGCATGCCCTGTTTTCGAAAATAAAAAGAAAAAAAAAAAGAGAGAAGGAAGAGGAACAGGGGAGATTTCTTTTATGTTGATGGCCGGCTAATTTCTTAGGAAGGGAGATGGAGGAACCTTTGATGTATTGCTCTTTGAAGTAAACTCTAAACTTTTGCCTTGAATGAATTATATTTACTGATATGTTTTTGATCCATGCATAGTTATTTCGTAGATAGCTCTTTAATGGATTATGATTATTGATATATGGATTGCTTTAGTATTTGATTCGTCGTAGACGTAGAAAGCACGGCGAATGCTTAGAAATTGAGTTCATATGTTCATGAAACATATACCATGATTAGATCTATCCTACCATTCATTTTTAATCAAGAACCATAGAGTTTATTTCTTGGATGCAATATCATCAAGGGGGATTCCAGATCCCTACCATCTTTATTTCATTGAACTTTGTTTATTGCTATATTGTTCTCCGATTTTAATTTCTGAAAATCAAAACATCATCTTAATCCACAAATTTATTGAATTAATTAATCTAAAATTATATTAAATAATCTTATATATATTTCGTTCTCTGAGGATTCGACCTTGGACTTCCGAGATTTTACTACTTGTGCGATTCTCCTATACTTGGGAGATCAGTTTCGCGAAAGCATTTTTTTGCGAACGCGTCAGTTTTCACAGGCTCACCAACTAGAACCACCCGATTATTTTTCTGGGATCACAATCAAACCCTTACACCGTTGGTTCTAACTTTGGCTCACCAACAAACCTTACCACCCTTGATTCAATCCTCTGATTGAATCAAGTAAGAAAAACAGTTTGGAAAAATCACAAGAAAAGCTTCTATAAAGCAAATGTGAACAATATTAATAGAGAAAGGTTAGAAGCCCTCAAACAGATTTCGAAAGGAAAGTAGGGGCTTCTCGATTTTTGAGTCTCCTCTTGAATGCACTGAAGATTGAATGACAGTAGTAGAGCCTTAATTGTGAAGGAAGTACTTGTTGGGTTGAGGTGAATGCACTTCTTCCTTCTTTTGTCTGTATTTTCTCTCTAGAGGATCTTGGTGGTTGAAAAGCTTTAATGCACACAATGGAATAGCTCAATCCCTATCTACTACTATTTACTCTGGCTATTTAAATTGTTTCCTACGGAAAATAGCCGTTAGACACTAATTTGTAGCCGTTCTGTACAGTCTGCACATCCTGACAATGTATCCGTTGGGGTCGGAGTCGACTCGCTCGATCTGGAGTTGACTCGGCTGTTGTTGGTGTCAACTCATGCTTCACTAGAGACGACTCGCCCACTGTTCAGGATTTGAATGAAAGTGTTGTCTCATCCTGGAGTCGACTCGGACCAAACCTGGAGTCGACTCGCCAATATCTAGAGATGACTCAGTACTTTTGGAGACGGCTCATTCTCAGGGTTCCAGAGAAACATTTCTCTGCTTTTCTCTCTTGAGTCGACTCGGGTTCTCTTGGAGTCGACTCAGCTCTCAGAGTCCGAAAAGCCGATCCTCTGTCTGTTGATCTGAACTGCCTCGGAGTCGACTCGCACTCTGTTGGAGTCGACTCGGTTGACTTGGGGGTCGACTCTGGAATTCTTGGAGTTGACTCGTTTACAGGGTTACTGAGTTTGGTTCTCTGCCTTTCAGTCTGCTTTCCTCTGAGAGTCGACTCGGGCATAATTAGGAGTCGACTCGTCAAACGTCGGAGTCGACTCGCATCCTTCTGGAGTCGACTCGGTAACAGGGTTTAAAAAATATCGCTCTGTCTTTCTTCTGTTACCCTTTGGAGTCGACTTGGAACCATCGGGAGTCGACTCGGCAAGCATCGGAGTCGACTCGAAATCTTCGAAGTTGACTCGGTGACAGAATCTGAAATTCATCTTTCTGTCCTTCTGTCTGTTCTCAGTCAGAGTCGACTCGTAATATACCGGAGTCGACTCGAGCTTGTGCCAGAAGCTCTGAAACACTTAGAGTCGACTCGCAATCTTCCGGAGTTGACTCGAGCTTCAGACTTTGGTTCAATTGAGTTCAACACTTAGCGAAATTACTTTGAACCAAGGCTCGACGCACTTAAACATAAATTCACATATATTCGCCTGAAACACTAGATTGAATTCATTAGTACAACATGAAATATACTCAAATGTTTTGAGCTCATCAAAATCAAATAGGGGTATAATCAATCACTCCACACCCTCCCTCTTCTCCCAATTGGTTAGCCCCCACTTAATCTAATTAAGTGGGGAGGGTTGGGTCCAAGTGCTAGGATTCAATCCTATTCAAAATAGAATTTGCACCCATTTCAATTTCCTCCAAATCCTAATCTAATTAGGATTTAATTGAACCATGACTCTATTGAACTCTTCAATCCTAATCCAATTAGAAGTTTTTTAATTAATTAGATTAAAATTAATTAGGACTTAAGAAAATCCTAATCTAATTAGGATTTATTAAATTTCAGCCCTAAGGTAATTAGGACTTTAGAAATCCTACTCCAAGTAGGACTCTAATTTAATTTGAAATCCTAATCCAATTAGGACTCCAAGGATCCTACTCCAAGTAGGACTCATGATCAAGTCCAATTAATTAAATTAAATTATAATCCGATTGCAATTATTCCTTCTTCAACTCACTAACTCTTAGCGGGTTAACCAATATCAATCAAATTGATTATTTATGATTCCTAATCACAATTCAACCATCGGATCGGTCAATACCTCTAATGTGTGTGACCCCATAGGTTCTATTCTGACTGGTAGTGAGATATATTACGATCTCTATCACAATATCATTGCATACTCCTTTCAATGGGTTGAAATAATTCCAACTCAACTCACCAGGGATCATCGACCATCAAGATGGTCCTTGTGAGTCTCACCATCCACTAGTGACACTTAGCAGTATGTAGTGGCTACCCAGTAAAATGAAATGATGAACCTCTAGGTGCAGTTATCATATGATAAAGTCCTTCTATCGTGGATCCCTACAGAACGGAGGTCATGGATAACTCGTTAAACCCCGTCGTCTGTCATATATCTAGATTTATTCGACTTGAGTTCGAGAGTGGAAAAGTCTTTGTCCACTATATATATTATCCTGGCCAAGATCTTACGAACTCAGTCTTATAAATCACATAGGATCACTCCTTATCTATCAAGATCGATAGATTTCTTGTAGGTGCATACCCTACTCCTACAGTGAACCTACTGCAGCCAATCTACACTACAAGGACCCATATGACTAGATACCATATATATGTATAGTCAAACTACAATAACCTCACTGTGAGTAGCCGAAGCACCGTAGGTCAAAGGACCAGTCACACTATTACAACATCAAGCAAGTCACTGACGAGTGGATAGACATCCAAATGACTTCTTGTCTTGGTCACGCTCAGTAAACAAGCATCTGCACTATCACTTCAGTGTCCCTACACTGTGGACTCGAGTCTCGTCCATCCATAAGGAAAGCGATCTGTGCACCGATCGGATCGATCACCGTCCTCGTGATGATCCATTGATCAGGAGCATTTAGAAATTAATCACCAATGATACATGGCTCAAATTCTTAACTCTTGAGAATATGTATCATCATCTTATTAATTTCTTGGATGATTCATAGACACATAAACAATATAAATGAAAAGAATGCCCATTTATTATTCAAAAATAATAAAGTCAAATACAAAATAATGTCTCAGAATTAATAATGTATCAACCATATTGGCTTCTAGGGCATATATCTAACAGCGGAGTCCAACCTTGAACATTTCTCTATAGTAGTTTTTCTTCTAGAGGAGTTTCATGATGTAGTCCCTGATGATCTTTCGGATGTACTTTCTCCAATGCGTGATATCTAACATGCAATTGATCTAGTTTTCGGAGCACCTCTGCCCAACATTTCACATCATAGGCTCAGACCGAATACATATGCTAGGACCAGGAATTTATTGATATACCTGCCCATGTTGAACATCCTAACCAATTGCTTGCTGTTGAGCCACCACCTCTTAAATTTCATGCATGCAGAGAACAAATGGAATATATATTGGATGAGCAGGTTATGTCAACTAGGAATGGTGGTTACCAACGTTACCTTGTTCGGTGGAAAGGTCGACCAAAGTCCGATGTGACGTGGATTTCCAGAGCTTAGTTGCAGTGCCTTGACCCCGATCTCCTGGAGCAGTGCGACAGCTGGCCAGATCTGTACTCGATGGGGTTGAGTTTTTTCCATCCGGAAGAAGTTGATGGGGACATCATAGCCCTTCATCCAGATGATTCTGAGCCCTCGAATTGAGTCAGACTCGGATTGGGTCTATTTGAGTCCGAGTCATCTTATTTTATTGCATTATTTACTTTTGTCTTAGTCAAGTTAATTTGGTCCGTTGTTTTATTATTAGACTGGTCAATTGAGTTTATGTAATTGGGTCAATGTGTAAGGTCTATATAAAGACCACCCCACTCATGTATGAGGCAATTGATGATTGAATAAAAAAACCTTAGCCTTCTTCTTGTTCTTCTTCTTCTTCCTCCTCCCCTTCTCTTCTTCCTGCGTCTTTATAACCTCTTCTTCCTTCTCCCTCCCTTGTTCTTCCTCCTACTCCTCTTTTCCCTGCACTTGTGCTACATCAAAAACTGATCAAGGGTCTAATTGGATTTAATCATATTTACAAGATAAACATCCTAGCAGGTATTGCAAATCTTAGCTCCTGATTCGAATTGGATTCGAATCTGATTCGAATTGGATTCGAATCTGATTCGAATTGGATTCGAATCTGATTCGAATTGGATTCGAATCAGATTTTTAATTGATCTAATTTGATTAGATCATATTCTAATATGGGTTAACCAAGAGTTGGCACCTAATTGCCTTGATTTGAGTCTAATTAGATTAAATTTGATAAATCACTCATTTTTGACCGTTGGATCTTCTTCAAGCCGTTGGATGAAGACTTAATGGATTGGAACCATTGGATTTTCATCATAGGATGATGGTAGATCATGATGGCGTGATGGATATCATTGGGAGGCGTGATAATGAAGAATACATGAAAGAAAGAGAGAGAATGCGTGAAGATTGAATGGATAAGGATGAGTTATTCATTTGATCTTATCCATTTTCTCTCTCCTCTCTTCATCACGCCTAAGGTGAATATGGCGCCCTCTTTTATGGCCTTTGGATCATCATCTAGCCTTGATCAATGGATGAGAATGACTCCTACTTTTCATGCGTGAGAAGAAAATAAAAAAGGGAGGAGTACGACGCATAA
Organism: Phoenix dactylifera; assembly: GCF_009389715.1. Taxonomy (NCBI): domain Eukaryota; kingdom Viridiplantae; phylum Streptophyta; class Magnoliopsida; order Arecales; family Arecaceae; genus Phoenix; species Phoenix dactylifera. The sequence goes on along the minus strand of NW_024068530.1, from coordinate 90,161 downwards.
ATGAAGAGACGTATCATGACAGCGTCTTTTGGTTAGATAAGGATGAAACATTACTAACTCCTTATCATAACCCTTCATTTGATATGTCCTTTGATTCATGATTGGATGGCACCCCTTCATGTAGGGATGTGTGGATGGGATGCATCCCTTGGAGATGCATCCGTATGCCATCTATAAATAAGATGCCTCCCGGTGAATTCTATTCCATCGGAACTCTAGAATTCCAACTCTCTCTCTTATCCCTTCTTTCTTACATTTGTTTCTTTCTTTCTAGCATTGCTTCTAGTGTGTCCTAAGCTAAGAAAAGGTGATCTTCTTTAGGATAAAAAGATTAGAAGTGATTTTAGAAGGTGAAAGAAAAATAAAAAGAAAGGGAAGCAAGCCATTAGAGTTCTTTAGAAGAATTCTGCATTAAGGATCAAAGTCTTTGGAGCTAAAGTCTTGAATCAAGTTTTCGTGTGGATCACCATTGGAGGGCGGATACTTGGACGCCTCGTGGAGATCATTTATATTGGATTAGCATTGGAGATATTTTTCTATTCCTATATTTATATTTATATATTATTTGATTGTTACTATTAAGGTAATCTAGGCTTATAAGAATTTCATGTTAAGGAACTTTATTAAGAAATTTTTAAAATTCCTAGCTTTCGCTGCCCATTATGACATATTAGAACCCTACAGTGGTATCAGAGCCATCCTTAATTGGTTCAATCAAATGATTATGCATGATGTTTGATTGTTAATTTACTATAAGATAGTAATGTCATATGTTTAGAAGAATGCTGAATTATACGATATGATATATAATAAAATGTCATGATATGAATTTTTTCATATGAAGATATGTTGAAGCATGTTAATTGATTTAATCAATTACTAAAAATTTGTACATGCTATGAAATAGCTAAGATGTATGATAATTGCTTTTCATTTATATATGCTATGAGATAGATATATAGTTTATTGTAGCATATACATAGACATAATAAATATGTTACAATTATAGAATGTGCTTGAGACTAGTAAATCCTCAACAAAAATTATATTAAGTCATAGTGTTGAAAAACTTTGGATTAACCCATTCTAGAACAATTAATCTAATTGGTGTCTAGGAAAGCACTAAAGGTGGTTACTTAATTAAGACCTTACTCTCTGAGTAAGGGAAGCCTCCTACCTGCTTACCTAGCCAATTATTTGATTGCCTATTATGGATAAGCTTAATGTTGATAAAATACTACTGATATCCTTCCTTCATACCTCGACATTATTATGTCAAGATCCATGCTAGTTTGTGTTAGGATCCAATGCATGTCACAGAAAAATCAAAAATTTTTCAGATCGCAGCGGAAGGCATGCACAAGATTCCGTTCATCGTATGAACGTATTTTTAAAACTTCATTTGTAGATAGATTAGGATTAATTCTTTTAAACCATTTTTAAATTATTATAAAGATCAGATCTTCACCTTGTACGGGTAGATGGTCTCCATAAATCAGATATTCATAGATTTGTTGAAGGTTCGATGGAAGCCGCACATGTGTCCGGCCTCTACGGGTATCCACACGAAGTAGTGAACCAATCGAAGCTTTCGTATCTCCCCGGGGTGCTAGCTCCCTTGCAGAGATGGCTATTGATGGCTGAAATCCTCTCTTTTGAATCAACTCTTGATTGCCTTGAGAAGAGGAAGAAGGAGGGTTCTAGGAAGAAGAATGCAAGGCCCTTCGCAGCCTTTTCTTTTCCATACGCTAGAACCAAGGAAGAAGGTCCAAGAGGAGATGCATGCCTCCTCTTTTTCCTTCTTGCTGATGGTGGATGAAAGGAGGGAGAGAGGAGCTCTTGTTCACAGCAGAAAGAAGCAAAAATACCATAAAAATTCATAGCCCCTTGAAGCCCCCTTTTTATGGCGTGTGGATAGAGATAAGCTCCTAAATTTTAGGAGCTCATCTTTATCCCCTTTTTAATTCAAATGAGGAGGGGCATAGCCCCTCCTTTTTCCCTCATGCATCCAGCCAAGGGAGGGGTGTATGCCCCTCCCTCTTCTCCCATATGGTTAGCCCCACTTAATCAAATTAAGTGGAGATTGGGTTAGGACTAGTTCTAGGTCCAATCCTATTCAAAATAGGATTATGTGCACCCATTTTAATTCCTCCAAATCCTAATTCAATTAAAATCTAATTGAACCATGACTCAATTGAACTCTTCAATCCTAATCCAATTAAGAGTCATTAGATTAATTAGATTAAATTAATTAGGACTTAAGAAATTCTAATCTAATTAGGACTTAGTAAAATTTCAGTCTTAATCCAATTAGGACTCTATAAATCCTATTCTAAGTAGGACTCTAATTTAATTTGAAATACTAATCCAAATAGGACTCTTAAAATTCTACTCCAAGTAGGACTCGTGATTCATTTTAAGGTTTAACTTGTTAGACGAAATCACGCTATAACGCGATTTCATCACTCCATTTAAGTCTAATTAATTAAATTAAATTGCCATATGATTGCACTTATTTCTTCTTCAACTCACTAACCTTTAGCGAGTCAACTAATTATCAATCAAATTGATTATTTGTGATTCCTAATCACATTCAACCATCGGATCGGTCAATACCTCTGTTGCCCAGTAGATACAACCCAAGAGGGGGGGTGAATTGGGTCTTTTAAAACTTTTAAACTACTTCTAAAACTTTTTGATTAACCATGCTAAGTTGTATAGATGCACAGTGAAAGTTAAACTTAGCAAGGGTTTGATGTATAGACTTCGACTTGATTAAATATGCTTGCAACTAAAGGATGTGCGGACAAGAATTAAGCAAGCAATTTATCTAAGTAAGTAAGTGTGTTAGTTAGACAATAACTAGAGGCATTACAAACACAAAGGACATATAGTGGTTCGGTGCACCCCAGCACCTACATCCACTCCCCAAGACCTCTTGGGAATTTCACTATAATCCTACCGATTACAGCCGGTTGTTTTACAAGCTCACAACCCAACTTGTTGTTTTTACGAGCGCACAACGAACTCGGTCGGTTTTTCCAGGCTCACCGACTAGAACCAACCCCGATTGTTTTTCCGGGCTCACAATCAAACCCTTACACGTTGGTTTTACCCTCGGCTCACCAACAAACCTAAACCCTGTTGGTTTTCCCTTTGGCTCACCAACAAACCTTAATCCCGTTGGTTTTCCCTTTGGCTCACCAACAAACCTTAATCCCGTTGGTTTTCCCTTTGGCTCACCAACAAACCTTACACCCCTTGATTCAATCCCTTGATTGAATCAAGTTACAAGATATTAAAACAAAGAATAAAAACAAATCAAAGCTTCTTAAACAAGCAGATATGACAATATAAACAAATAGAGTAAAGAGAAGCCCTCAAACGAGTTTTGAAGATGGAGGAGCTCGGCTTCTTCTTTACTTGACCCTCTTCTGATTTGGCACGAGGTAGAGGATCACTGAGGCAGCACACGGATGGAGAGGAAGCTTTGGGATTCTCTTGGATGCTCTTCTTCTCTCTATTTCACTTTGAATGGCCCTTTTGTGCTTATGGGAGATTTCCCTTGTAATCTCTTTGGAATTTCTTTCCTAAATGATCTCTCCCACTTCCATGCCTTCTCCCCTAGCTCTCCTCTTGTTTTTATAGCTTTAGATGGCGTGGAAACAAGAATCTAGCCGTTAGAGACAAAAATAGAGCCGTTGGACACAGTCTGCACTTCCTGACAATATTACCGTTGGGATCGGAGTCGACTCGCGCGATCAGGAGTCGACTCGCCTGTTGCAGGAGTCGACTCGTGCTTTACTGGAGACGACTCGGCCACTGTTCCAAATTTGAATTATGGTGCATCCTCGACTGGGAGTCGACTCGTCTTAACCCGGAGTCGACTCGCCAACTTCTGGAGCTGACTTGGCAATTTCGGAGTCGGCTCATCCACTGAAGTCCGTGGATCCAATTTTGAATTTTGTCCTCTCGAGTCGACTCGACTGTCCTGGGAGTCGACTCGAACCTCAGAGCCCGAACTCCCGATCCTCTGTCTTTTGGCTCGTCCAGTCTTGGAGTCGACTCGAACTTCCTTGGAGTCGACTCGGCTCTCAGTTTGCGAAACACAGCCTTCTGCCATCTTGGTGTAGCGCTGCCTTGGAGTCGACTCGAGCTGTCTGGGAGTCGACTCGAATCTCAGAGGCAGTAACTTGGTTTTCTGTCTGTTGATGGTCGCGGAATCTCGGAGTCGACTCGTGCAATTCGGGAGTCGACTCGAATCTCAGACCCGGAAACTGCTCTCTGACTTTTCTGCCTGTGACTCCTAGGAGTCGACTCATACTTCTCCGGAGTCGACTCATACTTCTCCGGAGTCGACTCGAATTCCACTGGAGTCGACTCGAAGACTGTTCTTTTGAATTTTTCTTTTGATTTTACTCCTCCAATTTGAATCCTTTGAACTTTAAACTTGGGCCAATAAATTGTAGCTTTCTTCCAACTTGAGAGCTTTGGAGGCCTTCTTGTGCTCTCCCAACTTGCTATGTTCCTTGCAAAATAAATATCTTTCTCCTTGCAACATAAACATTAGTATCTATACTTCAAGGTTTTGTGATCATCAAAATCAATCTATGAATCAATCTTTGGGTCATCAATCTCTCCCTTTTTGATGATGACAAAACTTGGAGTATATGCAATATAAAAGATATTGATTTCTAGAAGTAATACATAGCTAAGTTGCATGAAGTAGAAAACATATATATGTAAAAACATACTTCATGATAATGCTTTAGATTTAATCAGCTTAACACAATTAACATATTTAAATTTTAAGCTGATTTGTATTCAATTCAAAGTAATAAAGCATTATGAGTATATATAGCAAATACTTAGATATTTCTCCCCCTTTTTGACAACATCAAAAAGATAGTGAAACATTAAGCACAAAGATCAGAGCAGAACACATCGAGTGTGAATTCAAAAGGTTTTCTAATTTGATACCACAGATAGTTTTCTAATCAAGTGTAGGTGGAATCTTCCTTAGGTTAATTCAAGAAGTACTACAAATGATATTCAAGGAAAAACATGAGTGAAAATCTAACCTCTCTTCACTGAGTATGAAAGCTTGTTCGTTTAAGACCTTTTGCCCAATCTATTAAGTATTTTATCAACCATGAGAGCAATTTAATTAATTTTCTTTATGACTTCAAAGTTCTTTTATGATAATAGGAGCATTGGGGCACAAATATCAAAATATACATTCATGCAATTTTTGATACATCCAAAGACTTTCTTTTATTTCTTTAGAAAATAAGCACAATTTGATACATAAAATAATGAATTTGCACAAAATTGAAGTTCCAAAAAGCAAGCCAATTAGAGCTCATTAGTGAAGTTCCAAAAATAGATTTTCTAAGAGATACTCAAGAAAATTTAACACATTATTCTCCCCCTTTTTCATTAAATTAGAGGCTCTTAAGATTTGCAATTTGGTTCAAGAGTGATGCATGAGATATACTAACCAAATAACACGCCTCAAGGTGTATCATACAGATTTTCAGATTTAAATTTCAGATGATACATATTGGAGAGTATTAGAATCACTTTTCATTTAGTGTTCTTTCTCTCTCCTTTAGTTATAGATTTATGCGATTAAGTTCCATAAGACCTTTCCTTCTGAAATTTTCTTTCTCCCCCTCAATTGATCATTCCATTTAAGAGTTTAGTATCCTAAGATAATGTTCAATAAGATTGTCAATCTCAAAAATATATTTCAGCTTATTTTCATAAGACTCAAGGTTTGAGATAAGACAACCTTTATAGAACTCATCTCAAGGAAATTAAAGCATGTCTTGCAATATAAGGAGGTTCATCAAAATCAATCCATAAAATTCAAAGTATGCATCAAAATAAAGTGTCTTTGGGATAGGATACTGAATATCTAAAGCTCCCCCTCAAAAGATGCATTCTTCTTTAATCATTTTAAATTGTTGAATTTCAGATTTTAGTGATAAACGTGAATAACACTGAAATTCTGTAATATCGAGAATGTAGAGTAATCTAGTATTATTCCAAAATTTGTAGTAATTACTCTTTCTAATCCTTTACGAACAAGTTATGCTTTCTCTTAATCTTGGAGAAAATGTATAGAAATATTAATCAGAAAATGATTCATTTGAAGCTCAATTTCTTTCAAAAGCATTTACATTTTCTTTCTTTTAGAGTCATTTGAGTGAACTGAAATATTTCTAGTTTTAAGATCATTCACTCTATTGATGGAAGTCTTTAATAATGTAGGAGAGAAAAATATATAGATGATCATTGAAGTATATCTATTTATAGAACTCAATTTCTTAATTATAGTTTTTCTGCAATGGATACATGAAGCACAATAAATCTTTTTAATATCAAAATAAGATCATATATTTAGAAATTTTTGTTTGCAATCAAGATCTTCGAAAGACACATCATTTGGACCAATATTAGTACACTTTGAAGATAAGAAATGATATGTTTCGGATGCGTATCGGAGCAATCAACCAAAGGCATCAGAATTAATTCTGTTTTTCTTACATTAAGATTTTATTTAGAAATCATATTGAGTCTAAGCTTGTATACAAAATCAGATTCTGAATTACATAGGATTTTCAATTGAGGCTTTCAAAATCATAATTTGAGATATGTATCTTCCACATTATAGCTCATCTTAAATCATTAAGATTGAAAACGCATATTTCAATAACATTAGAGCACTTTCAGAATCTTTGTATTTAATTTTGAGTTTTGATACAAAATGGAGGATATTTTAACAAGTATTAGGATATTATGTATCAAAGTTAGGCAAGTAGAAAGATAGATCAAGATTAATTCATTCTGCCTAAATAGAGATATCTTTCTCTTCTCCTTTTTACAAATTTATTTAACTTTCAGATTTTAAAGATGATTGTGAACGACAAATCTGAAATTTCTTTTCAATAATACCCAAAAATTTATGCAGTATTTCAAACATTCAATTAAATTATCTAAGCATGGAGCATTACAAAATATTGAGAACCCATAATTCAAAACATCATACCATATGCACACTATATTAAGTGTTAAGTCATACATTAAAATAATAAGAACAAGCATGTCAAGGATCAAAATCAATTCTTTTCAAATAAACTCCTCCTATTCAAATATTATCTTGCATTGATTTCATCCTTAAATTATGTTTTCAAGTGATAAAAAAAGACTTGATTCTTCTTATATACTTTCATTTACTTTGTCTTTCATTTTTACTTTCTTATGCTCTATACTCTATTTGCTCCCTATCCGGTGGAGTTGGGAAGGGGCACGAGGTACTACCACTAGCCTCCCTCTTGTGCCGTCCCTAATATGCCCTACACCGAATAGTTGGGTCAAATAGTGCCGGGTACTACCACAAGCCTCCCCATTGGCACCATCCCTATGATGAGCAATATAGAAAGGTTAAAATGTTTACTTCAAACTCTCCCTGTTTGAGTGTAATTAATTATAGATTTTATCTCTTCCAAACGTCTCACAAATGTTCCGAGTATACTATGTTTGTTTTGCTTTTCCTTAAGATTGGAGTATTTGCCTTTACTCAGATTTTTCATCTCTTGAACAATGTCCATTTTCTTTTCTTTATCTCTCTCCCTTTTTGTCATTCTCAAGTAATTTACATGAAAGAGTAGAATGAAGAGATAATCTTATGTATCATATAGATGTATATTATGCAAACAACATTTTCATTGTGCTCAAGGATTCATAACTTCTCACAAGTTATTTTACATCAAAATTTTAAGCATATACTTGTGTATTTCATGGTTATGACATAGGCAAAGATATATTTTAGTTTGGGCAAACCATGAAATAATTTCTAAAAGTATAAGTCAGTCAATACACATATAGACATGATATCAAAAATTAATAATTAAAGAATTTAATCATGCCATAATAGGATTTAAGTTATTGACTTTGCTCAATTAATTTGTGAGAAAGGTATCTAAAATTACCTATTCATTATATGTTCTTCAAGCCAGACTAGATTTCTTATGTGTGAACTTTTGGCTGAAGAAGATCCTCTCTCTTGTTTGCATGTGAATGTTTAGTGTATCTTACATGAAGATATCCTTCAAGTTGAAATTTCTCATTTTTCTTTCTTGAAGGAAGGTCATTAGTTTCTTTAAGATACAAAGCATTCATCCAACATATATATATTTTTTAACTAGATGACTCAATATGAGATATGACAATAGTTGCATGTTGAGTCACTTTACTCAAGAGATTGCCTAAATATAAGCAAGCACATATCATTTGAACTAAAGAGATAGATTCATTAACCAAGATAGTTCAAGTCAATTTAGTTTAGATTCTATTTGCTTAAGATAATTATCAATAAGATATGTTAACTATGTTTTAATCAATTTATCTTAAACATTTGTTTCTATCAAAATTCAGATTATGATTTATTTGTTATCAATAAAATATGATTAATTAAAGTTAGATTGAAGTCTTGCACATGGTCACATAATGAGCATACAATCTGGTCTACTAGCTGTATGATAAAATAATTATTCTATCATGCTTCAATACAGCTTTAACACAATAGATCTACTTTGCTCATCCTTTTCAAACTCTACAAGATGGGGTCATAGATATACCTTCTTCATGCCAATCTTCTATAAGAGTTTTCTTGTGGACTAATGTTGGTCAATGAAGATCCCCTTTCCTGTTTGTCTTAATTTGGAGTTTGAGAGAAGATGTTAATTCATTCATCATACATATTTCAAACTCACCTTGTATGAGCTTAGTAAAAATATAAATCTTCATTAGTAGAACCAAAAATAATGTCACAAATTCTTCCTTTTGATACATAGATTTATCATTATTACTTTCTATCAAAAAGGTTGCTTAAGCTTTTATATCATGCTTTTGATGCTTGTTTCAAATCATATAATGCTTTATCATATTTGTAATGAGTGTTTTCAAATATGGTGGTTATCTAACATATATAAAGTAAGCACATAGGAGTCCATTCTACCCACTCATTTGATAGGATATAACGTTTATAAAGCAAACAAATGATAAAGGTGATTTTTACTTCTAATCATGCAAGAATCTTATCAAGATCTATTTCATCTTTTCTTGATTTAATCTTTTAGTAGTCATCATTAAGTGTATATCTGAAAAATCCAATTTGGTTCTAATTAACAAGTTTTTCAGATTGTTATATGTAAAAGATTTAACCATATAATTTGATTTTAGTATTTTGATAATAGATCATTAGTCTCATAAAGAATAAAATGAATTGATACTTCTACATCTAGAATTTTTCATGAATGTTCTATATGCATTGCTTGATGAATGATATCCAAGGATAGAAATATCTTTATTAGATTTGGCATTATTTTTCAAGAGAACATATCAAGCATAACATGTACGACTGAAAAATATGAGAGATACGCAATAGTTCGTTTTCTATTTTTCAGAAGATCAAAAGAAGTTTTCATCAAAGATAGATCTAATAGAAGTCATATGTATGACAAGCAGTGATGATAGCTTTTAAAAATCATTTTAAGTAGATGACTATCATACAACATTGCCTTTTTCAATTCTTCAAAGATTCTATTAATCCTATTTTACCTATAGTGTTCTTGGTGCAGAAAGAATTATATTCAATATTATTTTCTGTGCACAACTTAACACAAAAATTGGTTTTCAAAACTATGCCGTGATTCATAGTTTGCAAACCTTTATCATTTGATCGCTTTTTGTGAGTTTGTGCCAATGCAGAAAATATTTCAATTTGAGTGCCAAGAACAAGGCTAATGTAAGCTTTTGAAAAATTAGTGTTGGAAACAACATCTCTAGATTTAGAAATTATTTTTGTTTGTTTCCTTAGTTAGCATGCATAGTAAAACTTTGACCTTTAAGAGGATAATCTAAGTAAGCCTATGGCAAGGTCTTTTGAGATTAAGTACATACTAGCATGAGCTGATTTCATATGCCAAATATGGTTTCTTTAATCTTGGTATTCATAGTGCATATATTCAAAAGCATACCAAGTACACATTATCATATCTATGATCAATAAACAATAATGCCATAGATAAAAACTCTCAATCAAGCATATAGAGAATTCATAGAGTTATTCTTAATAAGTTGATTAATCATTTAGCACCTTATCCAATAGTGAGTAAAATGAAATGATTTGATTATATTTCCAAAAGTATTTTCTATATCACAAAATTGATCACTACTAGCAAATCATATCAAATACTACAGCACAAATAATAATGAAATGCAAGAATTACTGATTTTCTTATTATTATTATTATTATTATTATTATTTTTATTTAAAATTACTTTTCATAAGTATGTTTTAAGTTTCAGTGTGTCTAGAACACCCACTTGTATGAGTTTATTTGTTCCATGGGTATCTTGGCACATCTATGTCTACATCCTCATATTTTCATTTTGGGTACCCAAGCTTGCTTGGGTCCTTGAGAGTTAGGACATATGGTTCCTTTTGGAACCCAAATCTGTTTAATAGTAATAATTTTACCATTTGATTTAATTGTGTTAGAATGATGGAAAAAGTTGTTATGCCCATTCTTTTCATGTTTGAGATAAGTTATCTTATTTAATGGTTTGCATGGTGAATTGATAACCTTTTTCTCTAGAGGTTTATTGTTAAGTAAAGGAGTCAAGCCAAGTTTTGATTTATCATAAGCAACATATTGGCTTTCAAACATCATTTTCAATCGTTCTGAGCTTACGGTGAATTTGTTAATAAAAAATTTTAATTGATTAATTTCTTTACTTAAGTTTTGATTTTCTCTAATTAAGCTATGATTTTTCTGAATTAATTCTTCTGAAAATGACCTTAAGCTTTCATTTTCAGAATTTAGTTTCTCTTGTATTTCATCATTAGAATTTCTTTCTTTTGAAATTTTCAGATTTAGTTTCTTAAGATTTTTATTCTTTACAGCTAATTTTCTACATTCACTATACAAATCGTGAAAAGCATTTAATAATTCATCATAAGAGAATTCGTCTTGAAAATCATTTGAGGTAAAAGTAGATTCAGATTTTACCTTGTCTTCCTGTGCCATAAAGCACAAGTCCGTTACCTCTTGTAGTTTCTTGGAGCTAATATCATCATTGTTGCTCCTAACTTTTATTTTCTGGCTTGACTCTTTCTTGGTCAAGGCTTTCTTCCTTTTTATCTCTTTCTTCCTTTCTTCTTGCTTCCTCTTTTTCTTTGTCTTTAGGAAGCTGATTTGCCTCGGAGTCGACTCGGACCTTATTGGAGTCGACTCGGTTATCTTGAGGGTCGACTCTGAAATACTTGGAGTCGACTCAACTGAGGTGGGAGATTCAACACCTTTTTCTGCAGTCTCATTGTTAGAATGTAATTGAAGCACATGAGAGCTAATCTGAGATTTATCATAAATATTTTCTAAAGTATCCCAGATCTCCATAGCAGATAAGCATGCAGAAATTTCATTAAACTTTGTTTCTTGAATAGCATAATATAATATGTTCATAGCATCAGCATTCAATTGTGCTAAGTCCTTTTCATTAAAAGTTTGAGAGAGTATGTGAAGATCATTTATTATGATTTTCCATAAGTAATAGTTTTGTGATTGAATAAAGATGCGCATGCGTATTTTCCAATGTGTATAGTTTATGCCATTAAATAGTGGAGGTGTATTAATTGATTGTCCTTCTCCTAGAAAACTATCTATTTGAGTTGTCATGATCTTTGGCTCTTGATCGTGAGATCAATGATTAAACTTAGAGCACCTGCTCTGATACCACTTGTTGCCCAGTAGATACAACCCAAGAGGGGGGGTGAATTGGGTCTTTTAAAACTTTTAAACTACTTCTAAAACTTTTTGATTAACCATGCTAAGTTGTAAAGATGCACAGTGAAAGTTAAACTTAGCAAGGGTTTGATGTATAGACTTCGACTTGATTAAATATGCTTGCAACTAAAGGATGTGCGCACAAGAATTAAGCAAGCAATTTATCTAAGTAAGTAAGTGTGTTAGTTAGACAATAACTAGAGGCATTACAAACACAAAGGACATATAGTGGTTCGGTGCACCCCAGCACCTACATCCACTCCCCAAGACCTCTTGGGAATTTCACTATAATCCTACCGATTACAGCCGGTTGTTTTACAAGCTCACAACCCAACTTGTTGTTTTTACGAGCGCACAACGAACTCGGTCGGTTTTCCCAGGCTCACCGATTAGAACCAACCCCGATTGTTTTCCCGGGCTCACAATCAAACCCTTACACGTTGGTTTTACCCTCGGCTCACCAACAAACCTAAATCCCGTTGGTTTTCCCTTTGGCTCACCAACAAACCTTAATCCCGTTGGTTTTTCCTTTGGCTCACCAACAAACCTTAATCTCGTTGGTTTTCCCTTTGGCTCACCAACAAACCTTACACCCCTTGATTCAATCCCTTGATTGAATCAAGTTACAAGATATTAAAACAAAGAATAAAAACAAATCAAAGCTTCTTAAACAAGCAGATATGACAATATAAACAAATAGAGTAAAGAGAAGCCCTCAAACGAGTTTTGAAGATGGAGGAGCTCGGCTTCTTCTTTACTTGACCCTCTTCTGATTTGGCACGAGGTAGAGGATCACTGAGGCAGCACACGGATGGAGAGGAAGCTTTAGGATTCTCTTGGATGCTCTTCTTCTCTCTATTTCACTTTGAATGGCCCTTTTGTGCTTATGGGAGATTTCCCTTGTAATCTCTTTGGAATCTCTTTCCTAAATGATCTCTCCCACTTCCATGCCTTCTCCCCTAGCTCTCCTCTTGTTTTATAGCTTTAGATGGCGTGGAAACAAGAATCTAGCCGTTAGAGACAAAAATAGAGCCGTTGGACACAGTCTGCACTTCCTGACAATATTACCGTTGGGATCGGAGTCGACTCGCGCGATCAGGAGTCGACTCGCCTGTTGCAGGAGTCGACTCGTGCTTTACTGGAGACGACTCGGCCACTGTTCCAAATTTGAATTATGGTGCATCCTCGACTGGGAGTCGACTCGTCTTAACCCGGAGTCGACTCGCCAACTTCTGGAGCTGACTTGGCAATTTCGAAGTCGGCTCATCCACTGAAGTCCGTGGATCCAATTTTGAATTTTGTCCTCTCGAGTCGACTCGACTGTCCTGGGAGTCGACTCGAACCTCAGAGCCCGAACTCCCGATCCTCTGTCTTTTGGCTCGTCCAGTCTTGGAGTCGACTCGAACTTCCTTGGAGTCGACTCGGCTCTCAGTTTGCGAAACACAGCCTTCTGCCATCTTGGTGTAGCGCTGCCTTGGAGTCGACTCGAGCTGTCTGGGAGTCGACTCGAATCTCAGAGGCAGTAACTTGGTTTTCTATCTGTTGATGGTCGCGGAGTCTCGAAGTCGACTCGTGCAATTCGGGAGTCGACTCGAATCTCAGACCCGAAAACTGCTCTCTGACTTTTCTGCCTGTGACTCCTAGGAGTCGACTCATACTTCTCCGGAGTCGACTCATACTTCTCCGGAGTCGACTCGAATTCCACTGGAGTCGACTCGAAGACTGTTCTTTTGAATTTTTCTTTTGATTTTACTCCTCCAATTTGAATCCTTTGAACTTTAAACTTGGGCCAATAAATTGTAGCTTTCTTCCAACTTGAGAGCTTTGGAGGCCTTCTTGTGTTCTCCCAACTTGCTATGTTCCTTGCAAAATAAATATCTTTCTCCTTGCAACATAAACATTAGTATCTATACTTCAAGGTTTTGTGATCATCAAAATCAATCTATGAATCAATCTTTGGGTCATCAACCTCTAATGTGTGTGACCCCATAGGTTCTATTCTGACTGGTAGTGAGATATATTACGATCTCTATCACAATATCATTGAAAACTCCTTTCAATGGGTTGAAACAATTCCAACTCAACTCACCAGGGATCATCGACCATCAAGATGGTCCTTGTGAGTCTCACCATCCACCAGTGACACCTAGCAGTATGTAGTGACAACCCAACAGAATGGAATGATGAATCTCTAGGTGCAGTTATCGTATGATACAATCCTTCTATCATGGATCCCTATAGAACGGAGATCATGGATAACTCGTCAAATTCCGTCGTCTGTCATATGTCTAGATTTATTTGACTTAAGTTCGAGAGTGAAAAACTCTTTCTCCACTGTGTTGCCCAAGAAGACAACCCAAGAGGGGGGGGTGAATTGGGTTTTAAATAATAATTGTAATTTAAAAACTTAATGAGTAACTAATTAAACTTAGTTGCAGGTGGATTAATTAGTTTACTATATGCAGTGGATGAGGGGAATGGAAGAGACAATTAAACAATCACAAACAAGAGATTTTATAGTGGTTCGGAGCTAACCCTTGCTCCTACGTCCACTCCCCAAGCTTCACTTGGGAGTTCACTATAATCCCTCGGATTACAGCCGGTTGTTTTACAAGCTCACGACCCAACTTGTTGTTTTACGAGATCACAACGAACTCGGTCGGTTTTCACAGGCTCACCGACTAGAACCACCAGATTGTTTTTCCGGGATCACAATCAAACCCTTACACCGTTGGTTTTAACCTCGGCTCACCAACAAACCTCTACAACCTTGATTCAATCAGATTGAATCAACTAACAAGAAAACAGTTTGTAAAGAATACAGAAAAAGCTTCTTAACAAGCAAATATGAGCAATATAAAAAAGATGAAGAGTTAGAAGCTCTCAAACAGATTTTGGAAGAGGAAGAAGGGGCTTCTCGAACTCTGAGTCTCCTCGTTGAATGTACTGATGATCTGATGTCAGAGGAGAGCCTTGAATGCGAGGAAGACGTTTGGAGAGTAGACTTTAATGCACTTCTTCCTTCTTTCTCTTATATTAACTCTTGAAAGGCTTTGGTAGGTGGAAATTCCTTTTGCTTTGAATGGAGTCTTTCTTTCTTACTCTATTACTGTTCACTCTGGCTATTTAAGCAATCCCCATCGAAAACTAGCCATTAGACATACTTTTGGAGCCGTTCTGCACAATCTGCAACTCCTGACAAAGTGTCCGTTGGGATCGGAGTCGACTCGCTCGATCTGGAGTCGACTCGGCTGTTGCTGGAGTCGACTCATGCTTTACTGGAGATGACTCGCCCACTGTTCAAAATTTGAAATAAAGTGTCGTCCCGTTCTGGAGTCGACTCAGCTAAACCTGGAGTCGACTCACCAATGACCGGAGATGACTCTCCCTTCTGGAGACGACTCGTTCTTCAGGATTCCAACAATCTTTGTTTCGGTTTTACTTCCTCGAGTCGACTCAGATTCTCTTGGAGTCGACTCGGCTCTCAGAGCCGGAAAAATAGGTCTTCTGTCTTTGGAGTTGAACTGTCTCGGAGTCGACTCGGACTTTGCTGGAGTCGACTCGACTCTCAGACATCGAAGTTGGCTCTCTGACTTTAGTCTTGCATTCCTCTGAGAGTCGACTCTAGCTTCTATTAGGAGTCGACTCGCCAACCGTCGGAGTCGACTCGAGTTCTTCTGGAGTCGACTCGGCTCTCAGAGTCCAAAACACCTTCTCTGTCTTTCTGTCTGTTACTCCATGGAGTCGACTCGCACTTTGCTGGAGTCGACTCGGCAAGCATCGGAGTCGACTCTAATTCTTCAGGAGTCGACTCGGTGATAGGGTCTGAGATTCATCTTTCTGTCCTGCTGTCTGTTCTCAGTCGGAGTCGATTCGTAATGTGCCGGAGTCGACTCGAGTCTGTGCCAGAACGTCTGAAACACTTGGAGTCGACTCGAACTCTTCTGGAGTCGACTCGCGTTCCAGACTTTGGTTCAAACTGAGTTCCATACTTAGCCAAAATGTATTGAACCAAGGCTAGAGACAATTAAACATAAATTTACAAATATTTGGCTGAAACACTAGATCGAATTCATTAGTATAACATAAGATATACTCAAATGCTTTGAGCTCATCAAAATCAAATAGGGTTATAATCAATCACTCCACACACTGTATATACTGCTGATGAGAGCACAAAAGTGCGATCTAAGTACCAATTAACTTAGCCTAATGCTAGCAAAATAATGATAAATAATAGGTGTTAATATTTACATGATTAAATATTTTATCCTTAGCACTTATTATAATTTTTATCATTATATAAATTTATCTCTTTCCAGCTGCAGAACAAAGCCCAGATTCAGCCGTTCGCCAGCACCTCAGCATCCTTGCTGAGTCCGTGAGCCACATCAGCCCTCTCAAGACCCGTCCGCGTCTCAGGATCCGTGATCGAATCATGCCGCGATCAGCCTTTCTCCCAGCTCTTGGAACCTGCGATCAGCAGTCCAAGCTTCCTTCAGCATCTTCCTTGCAGTCCACGCGTCCTAGCTCCAACGATCAAGCCCAGCCGTCCATCATCCATGGAGCTTCTTCCGCGAGCCATCCACCATGTCTTAGCGCATCTCAGCCCCAAGCCAAGATTCTTTTCTTCTGCCTAGCTCTCTCAAGATCCCAACTCCGTGATCACGATCCACCCGCGCTTCCCAACATCTCCGAATCCTTCCACGATGGAACAACAGAGAATCCCAAATCCCGCGATGCATTCCAAAGCTTCGACGCTCCAGCTCCTCTTGGATCTCCAACAATCCAGCTTCTCCCAATCCATTCCGTGTCCGCGTGCGAATCTCCCATGTCAACTTCTACCGCAGGTTTCGCGTCCAAGCCCCAATCTCGTCCGCGTTCAAGCTTCCGTGCCTGCATCCCAGAGCCCTCCAGCCATTCACGGTTCAGCTCCCATGCATTCCAGCCGATCTGTAGCATTACGATCATAGCAGCTTCCCGCAATGCAAGCGATCGCGATCCAGCTCCCAGATTTCAGGAGTCCGCATTCTATCTCCTTCGATCCATCTTCAGCCATCCACATCCATCCTCTTCTTCCAGATTAGCATCCATCCGTGGATCTCCATTACGTGCGAAGAAGGGATCGAAGGCCAGCTTGATACCTCTCTCGGCTGGAGGGGGAGTTTTTTTTTCATCTCTCTCATTCGGAAGAAACAGAGCCCCTGCTATTCAAAGAAAGAAAAAAAAAAGGGGGGGGGGGGGAACAGGGGATGCCCTGTTTCCAAAAAGAAAAAGAAAAAAAAAGAGAAAAGTGGCTAATGCCTTTTATGGAGGGCTAATATCTTAGGAAGGGTGATGGAGGAACCTTTGATGCATTACTCTTTGAAGTAAACTCTAAACTTTTGCTTTGAATGACTTATATTTACTGATATGTTCTTGATCCATGCGTAGTTTTTTTGTAGATAATTCTTTAATGGTTTATGACTATTGATATATGGATTGCTTTAGTATTTGATTCGTCGTAGAGGTAGTGAACACAATGAATGTTTAGAAATTGAGTTCATATGTTCAAGAAATATATACCATGATTAGATCTATCCTACTATTAATCTTTAATCAAGAACCATAGAGTTTATTTCTTGGATGCAATATCATCAAGGAGGATTCCAGATCCCTACCATCTTTATTTCATAGAACTTTGTTTATTGATATATTATTCTTTGCTTTTAATTTTTGAAAATCAAAACCTCATCTTAATTCACAAATTTATTGAATTAATTAATCTAAAATTATACTAAATAATCTCATATATATTTCATTCCCTGAGGATTCGATCTCGGACTTCCGAGAATTTACTACTTGTGCGATTCTCCTATACTTGGGAGATTAGTTTTGTGAAAGCAATTTTGCGAGTGCGTCAACTGCCCTGGCCAAGGTCTTAGAACTCAGTCTTATAAATCATATAGGATCACTCCTCATCTATCAAGGTCGATATATTCCATGTAGGTGCATACCCTACTCCTACAGTGAACCTACTGCAGCCAATCTACACTACAAGGACCCATATGACTAGAGACCATGTATATGTGTAGTCAAACTACAATAACCTCACTGTGAGTAGCCGAAGCACTGCAGGTCAAAGGATCAGTCACACTACTGCAACATCAAACAAGTCACTGACGAGTGGATAGACATCCAAGTAACTTCTTATCTTGGTCACGCTCAGTACCCTTGTTCTCTAACAAGCACCTGTACTATCACCTCAATATCCCTACACTGTGGACTCGAGTTTCGTCCATCCATAAGGAAAGCGATCTGTGCACTAATCTCATCGGATCGATCACCGTCCTCGTGATGATCCATTGATCAGGAGCATTTAGAAATTAATCACCAATGATACATGGCTCAAATTCTCAACTTTTGAGAATATGTATCATCATCTTATTAATTTCTTGGACGATTCATAGACACATAAACAATATGAATGAAAAAGATGCCCATTTATTATTCAAGAATAATAAAGTCAAGTATAAAACTATGTCCCAGAATTAATAATGTATCAGCCAGATTGGCTTTTAGGGTATATATCTAACAATCTTCCACTTGCACTAAAGCCAATCAGTCATATATCTAAGTCCCATCTTCTCAAGATGGACTTCTATCTTCTGCTGACTTAGCTGCTTAGTGAATGGGTTCGCCACATTGTCCGCGGAGTCTACTCTCTGCACCTCGATATATTTCTTCTCGAGGTAGTTGCGTATGAGGTGAAAGCGCCGCTCTATGTGCTTGGACTTCTGATGAGACCTTGGCTCCTTAGCAAGAGCTATGGCACCATTATTATCGTAGTAGAGTGTGATGGCATCTGATGGCATTACATCTAGCTCTGCAATGAATTTCTGAAACCAAAAGGCTTCCTTTGCAGCTTCAGAGGTGGCGATATACTCAGCTTCCATGGTAGAATCAGCAAAGATCGGTTTTTGGAACTCTTCCAATTTACCGTACCACCATTGCACAAGAACGCATATCCAGATGTAGACTTTCTATCATCAATATCAGTCATGAAGTCTGAATCTGTGTATCCTTCTACTTTTAACTCTGATGCTCCCCCAAAGGTCAAGAACAAATCTTTAGTTTTTCTCAAGTACTTAAGAATGTTGTTCAAAGCTGTCCAATGCTCTTTGCCTGGATTCAACTGATATCTGCTAGTGACACTCACAGAAGGGCTATATCAGGTCATGTACACAGCATGGCATACATGAGGCTTCCTATTGTCGAAGCATAAGGGATCTTGCTCATGCGTTGAATCTCTTCAGATGTGTTGGGGCACATCTTCTTGGAGAGATGAATCCCATGCCTAAGGGGTAAAAGACCCCTTTTGGAGTTTTCCATGCTGAACCTTTTCAGCACCTTCTCTATGTACATCTTCTGTGATAGGACAAGCAACCTCTTAGATCTATCTCTATAGACCTTAATCCCCAAAATGTAGGATGCTTCCCCAAGGTCTTTTATGGAGAACTCTTTTGACAACTAGACCTTGACTGAAGTTAGCATGGGAATATCATTCCCAATTAAGAGGATGTCGTCCACGTACAATACGAGGAACACGACAGCACTTCCACTAACCTTCTTGTATCGCACGGTTCCTCTTTCTTTTTGATGAAATCAAACAATTTGATCGCATCATTGAAATGAGTGTTACAACTCCGAGATGCTTGTTTTAGTGCATAGATCGATCTTTGCAGCTTGCAGACCTTGTGATCTCCATCATTGGAAGTGAAACCCAAAGGCTGCTCCATATAGATATCTTCGTCAAGATATCCATTCAGGAAAGCAGTTTTCACATCCATCTGCCATATTTCATAATCATGAAATGCTGCAATGGCAAGCAATGTTCGAATGGATTTCAGCATGGCTACAGGTGAAAAGGTCTCCTGATAGTCAATACCTTCGCGCTGACTATACTCTTCCGCCACTAGCCTTGCCTTATGGGTCTCTAACTTTCCATCCGAACCTACTTTTCTTTTGTAGATCTATTTACATCCAATAGGTACAATACCTTCTAGTGGATCCACTAAGGTCCATGTTGCCCAAGGTGACAAGCCAAGAGGGGGGGGGGGTGAATTGGTTTCTTTTAAATTTAAACTATCTTACTCAAGTCAAATGGATGGTTAGTAAGCTAAAGCAAATCACAACACAAAGTATAGTGGTTCGGTGCTCTCCTTAGCACCTACGTCCACTTCCCAAGCGACCCCTTGGGAATTCACTATAATCTCGTGGATTGCAGTTGGATTGTTTTCCGGGCTCACAATCCAAAAACCTTTGTTGGTTTTACGGGCTCACCAACGAACCTTTACACTTTGGTTTTCCGGGTTCACCAAAAACCTTTGTTGGTTTTACGGGCTCACCAACGAACCTTTACAATTGGTTTTCCGGGTTCACCAATCAACTTACTCCGTTGGTTTTCCGGGCTCACCAACCAACCTTTACAAGTTGTTTAACAAATAAAGAAGGAAGATTTAAACTCCTAAATGAGCAAATGAAACAATATAAACTACAAAGAAGAGTATAGAAAATATTTATCGCTTTGAAGTGGCTTCTCTCTTCTTTGTCAAGGATGCTTCACTCTACAAGGGAGGATGGAGCTCTTGATGACTCTTTGAATCTGCTCAACCCCTTTCTTTGATTCTTGAATGAAGCATTTGGATGAAGAAGATTAGGGCACTTTTGTTTTCTTGTGTACTCTTTGATATTCCTTTCAAAAGGTTGTTCTATCTGATGAATAGTGCCACTTTAAATAGTCTCCTACATCCATTGGACAAGCCCCAATGGTTAGAATTCAAAAACTAGCCCGTTACTGACTTTGGGAAGGACAAAAAGTACATCTGCAGAACTAGCCGTTATGCTTCAGCCCGTGTTTGGGTCGGCTCAACCTGTCCTTGGGTCGACCCAACTTTCACTTGGGTCGACTCAAACATTCCTTGGGTCGACCCTCTCAGAAAACACAGAAACTTGAAATTCAGCCTTCCTTTCCTTGGGTCGACCCAACCATTCTTTTGGTCGACTCAAAGTTCACTTGGGTCGACTCAACTTCTTCTTGGGTCGACCCTCTCAGTAATTCCAGAGAACCATTTTCTGTCTTCTTTTCTGTCTTGCCTTTGGGTCGACCCTCTCAGGGTTTGGGTCGACTCAAGCTTGGGTCGACTCAACTACTTCTTGGGTCGACCCTCTCAGTGAATCCAGAGAACCATTGTTTTGTCTTGTTTTGAGGATCTTGATGTTTGGGTCGACTCATGCTTTCCTTGGGTCGACCCAACTCACTGTTCATCTGTTCCATTTTTGCAGAAGTGTGCCAAATGATTTCTTGATGTGCCGGGGTCGACCCAATCATCCTTTGGGTCGACTCAATCCACACTTTGCTGCATCTCAATGTTAGATTCATTCAAATAAACAATGAAATGTATCTATATCAATTTATACAAATATCCTGAGAGTAATAGTCTTATTAATGAAGTATCAATTTAACTTATAACATACTCTAGATAATTGCTTGTTAATCATCAAAATAACACTATCATCCTCAATCTCCCTCTTTTTGATGATTACAAAATAAAGAGTATGAGCCTATTGATACTTGTCTTTAAGATCAGTTTTTGAGAGGGCTTAACTTGCTGAATTTCAGCTTTTCATATATAAGAGTGAAATCTCCCCCTATTTCATTTAAATGTTGCCAATTTGACTTTTTGAATTGCTCCCCCTTTCATTTAAAATTCATTAACGATGAAACTTCAAAAATTTGAGATAAAATATGAGTTTCAGGTTATGTATCGGAGTGCGAGAGGTGCGTGCCAAATTCTGAAATTATATGTGCCAAATTCTGAAATTTGATAGAAATTTTTGATTTGATGATTTTCATTGTTACAAATTGCTCCCCCTTAGATGTATAAGCTTTCTTATATGATTTTCAATTTGTTTGCCCAATTATTTCTCTTTTCTTGCATAAGTTCTTATTTCTCTTTCTTTACATAACTTCTTATTTCTTTTTCTTTACTTCTCCTTTCTTTAACTTTCTTTACTTTTGCTCTTATTATTCTTTCTTTACTTACTCTAAAGATATCTTTAGTTCTCCCCTTTTTGTTACTTTATTTACTCTAAACAATATCTTTACTTCTCCTAAAATAAATACTCTTTCTTTACTTCTCCCCCTTTTTGTTATCATCAAAAAGATACATAGGAAAGATGCAATAAATACCAAACTTCAAACTTCATTGATCAAAATGGGAACATTTTCATACATTCATGCCAAAAACAAAAACAGATACAATGTTCCTGAATCAAAGTTTAAAGATACATGATAAAAGCAAAATACATATGAGAACTAGATATCTAGCCTAGGCTCTAAACATATAGATGCTAAGATCAGCCTAGGGAGACTCTAACGGCTGGGATCTAGTCCTCATCCTCCTAGTGTACGTGGCGAGGGGAGGTCGAGCCTGGTGAGACTGTGTCTGGCGTGGAGCACGACGAGCTGGATGACTCTGTGCCGAAATCTCTGACTCAGCAGCCTGTGGCACAGATGGTCCATGGGTCTCTCTCTCTCTCCGGAGTGCTCCTATCTGCTGCCTCAGATCACTGATCTCAGCAGATATGACGTCCAATCGGGCGTCCAATCGGCTCGTCAGCCCGTCAGTGATAGTCCTCGTCTGAGCTGACATGAGCTCAGTCATCCTGCTCCAGAACTCATACGTATCTCTCGGAGGAACAGATGATGATGGTCCAGCCTCTGAAGGTGCAGTAGGATGATCCATATGCTCCTCATCCTCATCCTCTGGTGCATCTCCCTCTGGTGCCTCACCCTGAATGCCTGCTCCAGTGTGAATCCACTGCCCGTTCACTTTCTCATATCCCATGCGTATAAGTGTCCGTGCAGTGTATGTGTCAGTATGATGCAGACTCTTGGATGCCTCCTCCTCGAGAGCTAAACCGTGCTGTCGAAAAATCAAGGTGAGTATCATACCATAAGGTAGTGATACCCTGGAGTTGCACATCACCTTCCTCATCTGTCTCAGTATCATGGCCGGAAGATTTAGGGGAATTTCCTGAATCATACACTCCATCACTGCTAGATCTCGCTCTGTGATGAGATCGAATCTCCCGGTCTTTGGAAATAAGATTCTATTTATTATACTGAGCAGTAATCTCATTTCAGCAGTAAGAGAACTAGCTATTACCTTCGCGGAAAAGTCGAAGTTCTCATTTCCATGATCAACTGTAGAGCTCTCATTTTGTTTTCAGGCTTTTCCGGAGTGGCTCCTACGCAGGGTAGATGAAGTAGCTCACTCAAGCTCTCCTCGAAAACTCGAACTCGAACCCCTCGAACTTCCGAAACAAGCCCTCCCATACCAGTTTTGAGGAAGGCATAGAACTCCTGAACCAATCCGGGGTAGATCATCACGTCTAGGGAGCAAAGATACTCCCAACCTTGCCTTTGGATCCATTCCCTCAACCGAAACCCTTCTTGATCAAAGAACTCGGAATGGATCCTTCTCCCCATTATAACCGGTCTCCCCGCAAATCTTGCAAGTATCACTGAGGGGGAAGGAGGAGGAGGCGCCTCCGCACGTGCCTCATGTCGTGGAGACACGGTAGATGGCTCCGTAGGTTGCCTTTCCTCCCGTTGGATCCGTGTGACTCTTCCGGATCTCTTGGCTACGGCTCTTTTGGGTCCCATTTCTCTAAGATCTCAAGGTAATCTACTGTTTGGAGGAGTTTGGAGAGTGGGGATTAGAGTATTCAGAAGAGGACAAGGGCAAACAGTGCCCTAACAATGCTCTCGGATCCCCTTTTAACAGTGGGGTCCCGACGTTGGGTCGACTCAAGATTTTTCTTGGGTCGACTCAACGTTGGGTCGACCCTATTCTGGGTTGGGTCGACCCAAGTGCAGAATTTTTTCTTTTCTCTTCCTTTTTGCTTCTAAGAATTTTTCTTGCTTCCAATCCTTATAAACTCTTTATGGGACAATGATACATGAGTAAGGAATCTCTAGATAACAAATTTGACTCATGTTTCATGGGATTTTAGAAATTAGAAGAATGCATCATGAGACTACTAGCTCCCTTTTATATTTCTTCAATAAAAAGGATCACATATGCCTAATTCCCTCCTTAGCATGCAGAATCTATCTTCACTCAATGGTTTCGTAAATATGTCGGCTAATTATTTTTCAGTGCATATATGCTCAATACATATATTTCCATTTTGCACATGATCCCTAATAAAATGGTACCTTATTTCTATGTGTTTGGCTTTAGAGTGCTGAATTGGATTTTTAGTAAAATTGATGGCACTAGTATTATCACACTTAATAGGAATATTATCTAGTTTAACTCCATAGTCCTCTAGTTATTGCTTAAGCCATAATACTTGAGCACAACAACTACCAGCAGCTATATATTTAGCTTCAGCTGTGGACAGTGCCACTGAATTCTGCTTTTTGCTAAACCATGATACTAAGTTATTTCCTAAGAATTGACATGTGCCACTTGTGCTCTTCCTATCTAATTTGCATCCGGCAAAATCAGCATCTGAATACGCAAGCAAATCTAGACAGGAGTCCCTTGAGTACCATAGCCCTATATTGGTAGTTCCTCTTAAATATCTAAGGATTCTCTTAACAGCACTTAAATGTGACTCCTTAGGATCCGATTGGTATCTAGCACATATTCCTACACTAAATACGATGTCGGGTCTACTAGCAGTAAGATAGAGCAAGGATCCAATTAGTCCTCTATAGAGCTTGATATCAATACTCTTCCCTTTTTCATCCTTGTCTAGCTTGCTAGTAGGATTCATTGGAGTGCCTACTCCCTTATGATTTTCATTCCCAAACTTCTTTAGTATTTTCTTTGTATACTTAGTTTGATGAATGAAAATGCCTTCTTTAGTTTGTTTGATTTGTAATCCTAGAAAGAAGCTTAGTTCTCCCATCAAACTCATTTCAAATTCTCCATGCATTAAATCAGCAAATTCTTTGCAAAGAGTATCATTTGTGGCACCAAAGATTATGTCATCTACATATATTTGTACCACTAATAGATTTTTGTCCTTTCTTTTGAGAAATAGAGTTTTATCTACATTTCCTCTACTAAAGTCATTATTAAGCAGAAATTTGCTTAATCGATCATACCAAGCCCTAGGTGCTTGCTTTAATCCATATAATGCCTTATGTAGTTTAAAGACATGATTTGGCAATTCATGATTCTCAAAACCTGGAGGTTGTTCTACATATACTTCCTCCTCAATAAAATCATTTAAGAATGCACTCTTCACATCCATTTGATATAATTTGAAATCCATGAAACATGCAAATGCTAGAAGTAATCTAATAGCCTCTAATCTAGCTACAGGAGCAAATGTCTCATCAAAATCTATTCCTTCTTCTTGATTGTATCCCTTAGCTACAAGTCTAGCCTTATTTCTTATAACTAATCCATTTTCATCTAATTTATTTCTAAATATCCATTTTGTTCCAATTACTGAATTATGCTTTGGTCTTTCAGTTAATGTCCATACATTACTTCTTTTGAATTGATTTAATTCTTCTTGCATGGCATTTATCCAGTTAGTATCTTTTTCAGCTTCTTCATAAGTCTTAGATTCTAATTGTGAAACGAAAGCAAGATAATCATTTAAATTCCTAAGAGATGATCGAGTTCTTACCCCTTGAGATGGATCACCAATTATTAAGTCTTTAGGATGTCCATATGCATACCTCCATTCCTTTGGCAAGTTTTGGGATTGTGGTGGCACGCTATCATCTCCCTTATCTTGATTTGGCACGTCATCAATATTCAATTTTTCAAAGTCGATAATTCCTGTATCATCATCAACAATATTTTCTTTCCTAGCAGACTCACTATCAGACTCATCAAATATAATATTGACTGACTCTTCCACTACTAAGGTTCTTTTATTGAATACTCTGTATGCCCTGCTAGATGTGGAGTATCCTAAGAAGATACCTTCATCTGACTTGGCATCAAATTTACTTAGATCCTCCTTGCCATTGTTTAAGATGAAACATCTACATCCAAAAACTTTAAGATATTTAGCAGTTGGTTTCTTATTCTTCCAAAGTTCATAAGGAGTTTTCTTGGTTATAGGTCGTATTAAAACTCGATTTAGAATATGGCAAGCAGTGTTTATAGCTTCAGCCCAAAAGTACTTTGGAAGATTTGACTCACACAACATTGTGCGTGCCATTTCTGCCAATGTCCTATTTTTCCTTTCAACAACCCCATTTTGTTGAGGCGTTCTAGGTGCTAAAAATTGATGTGATATTCCATTTTTAGTGCAAAATTCTTCAAAGTGTTGATTTTCAAATTCCGTACCCTGATCACTTCGATTGCTACTAAGGTGAGTTACTTTTCATTTATGATATTATTATATAGTTTCAAAAATTCTGAAAATGCTTCATTCTTATGTGCCAAAAACGAAACCCATGTATACCTTGAAAAATCATCAACAATAACTAGTCCATATTTCTTCCCTCCTAGACTTGTAGTTCTAGTAGGTCCAAATAAATCCATGTGTATGAGTTCAAATGGTCTAGTTGTTGATACTACATTCTTCGATTTGAAAGATGATTTAGTTTATTTTTCCAATGAACATGGTCCACATATTTTGTCCTTTTCAAAGATCAATTTTGGCACATCTTTTATTAATTCCTTCTTAACTAGTTTTGATATTAATTCCATACTAGCATGTCCTAATCTTCGATGCCAAAGCCAACTAGTTTTATTTTTCCTTTCTTCATTAGTAATTAAGCATAAACCATTTTTCTTGCCTAACTCATGAAGATCTACTAAGTAAATATTTCTTTGCCTTTGTCCTACAAGTACAATGCTATTATCTTTAGGATTAGTGATTATGCATACAGATGCTTCAAATGTAACTTTAAACCCTTTATCACAAAATTGACTTATACTAAGAAGGTTATGTTTCAAACCCTTAACTAATAAGACATTTTCTATAAAAATAGATGGAGCAATAAAAATTTTACCCTTTCCAATGATATGCCCTTTACCATTGTCTCCATAGGTTACTACTCCACCTTTCTTTGATTCCAAGGTGACAAATTGATCTACGTCACCGGTCATGTGTCTTGAACAGCCGCTATCTGTTGGAATTCCTCGCACGCCGCAGAAAATTTCAAAAAAAATTCTGCACGCAGCGGAAGACATGCGCGAGATCTCGTTCATCGCATGAACATATTTTAAAACCGTCGTTCGTAGATAGATTAGGATTAAATACTTTTTATATGATTAGGAAGATCAGATCTTCACCTTGTGCAGGTAGATGATCACCGCAAATCTGATGATCGTGGATTTGTTGGAAGGTTCGCTTGAAGCCGCACACGCGTCCGGCCTCTACGGGTATCCACATGAGGCAGAGGACCGATCTAAGTCTTTGAATCTCCCCGGGGTACTAGCTCCCTTGCAGAGAAAACTTTGATGGCTGAAATCCTTTCTTCTTGCAGCAACCAAATCTTTGATTGCTCTCTCTTAGGGAAGAAGAAGAGAAGAAAGTATAATAAAGAGAAGCAACCCCTTGCAGCCTTTTATTTTTATGGAAGAAGGAAGGGAGAAGAAAGCCCAACGCCACCCATCTTTTTTCTTTGTTGGCGGCTGAAAACCAAGAAAAGGAGGGTGCTGTTCACGGCTCCTTTATTTTCCCTTGTTGCTTGTGGCTCAAAACCCAAGGGAAGAGAAGATGGTTCACGACTGAAAACCCAAGGAAAGGAGGGTGCTGTTCACGGCTCCTTTATTTTCCCTTGTTGCTTGTGGCTCAAAACCCAAGAGAAGAGAAGATGGTTCACGGCTGAAAAGAGAGGGGGAGAAAAACCTAGGGTGCTGCCCCCTTTCTCTCTCTTATATATGGCATGTGGAGCTCCCAAAATTTAGGAGCTCCCATCCTTATCTCTAAGAAAAGAGGAGGGGCGTACGCCCCTCTTCTTTTCTTCACATATTCAGCCAAAAGGAGGGGCGTAGCCCCTCCCTCTTCTCCCTATTTCACGCACGCCCACTTAATCCAATTAAGTGGGGTGTGGGGCCATGTACAAGGTGGGTCTAATCCTCTTCCAAAGAGGATTGAGTGCACCCATTTCCTTTTTTCTTGAAATCCTAATCTAATTAGGATTCAAATGAACCATGACTCAATTGAACTCTTCAATCCTAATCCAATTAGGAGTCTTTTAATTAATTAGATTAAAATTAATTAGGACTTAAGAAATTCTAATCTAATTAGGACTTATTAAATTTCAGTCCTAATTCAATTAGGACTTTAGAAATCCTACTCCAAGTAGGACTTTAATTTAATTTGAAATCCTAATCCAATTAGGACTCTAAGAATCCTACTCCAAGTAGAACTCCTAATTAAGTCCAATTAATTAAATCCAATTAATTAAATTAAATTGCAATCCAATTGCAATTATTCCTTCTTCAACTCACTAACTCTTAGCGGGTTAATCAATTATCAATTAAATTGATTATTTGTGATTCCTAATCACAATTCAACCATCGGATCGGTCAATACCTCTAATGTGTGTGACCCTATAGGTTCTATTCTGTCTGGTAGTGAGATATATTGCGATCTCTATCACAATATCATTGAAAAACTCCTTTCAATGGATTGGAACAATTCCAACTCAACTCACCAGGGACCATCGATCATCAAGATAGTCCCTGTGAGTCTCACCATCCACCAGTGACACCTAGCAGCATGTAGTGGCAACCCAGCAGAATGGAATGATGAACCTCTAGGTGCAGTTATCATATGATACAGTCTTTCTATCGTGGATCCCTACAGGACGGAGGTCATGGATAACTCGTCAAACCCCATCGTCTGTCATATGTCAAGATTTATTCGACTTAAGTTCGAGAATGGAAAACTCCTTTTCCCCTGTACATACTACTCCGGCCGAGGATTTACGAACTCAGTCTCATAAATCACATAGGATCTCTCTTAACCTATCAAGATCGATAGATTCCATCTAGATGCACCCCTACTCCTACAATGAACCTACTGCAGCCAATCTGCACCACAAGAACCCAATTGGCTAGGGCTCATGTTTATGTGCTCGTCAAACTACAGCAACCTCACTGTGAATAGCCGAGGCATCGCAGGTCAAAGGACCAGTCATACAACTGCAGCATCAAGTAAGTCACTGACGAGTGGATAGACATCCAAGTGATTACTTGCTATGGTCACGCTCAGTGCCCTTGTTCTCTAACAAGCACTTGCACAATTGCTCCAGTGTCGCCACACTGTGGACTCAAGACTCGTCCATCAAAGAAAGCGATCTGTGCACTAATCTCAGCGGATCGATCACCGTCCTCGTGATGATCCATCAATCAGGAGCAATTCAGAAATTAATCACCAATGACACATGCCTCAAATTCTCAACTCTTGAGAATATGCGTCATCATCTTATTAATTTCTTGGACGATTCATGGACACATAAGAACATGAATGAAAAGAATGCCCATTCTAATAAATTCATTATTAGGTCAAGTACAAATTTATGTCCCAGAATAAAATAATGCGTCAGCCAAATTGGCTTCTAGGGCATACTTCTAACAATCTCCCACTTGCACTAAAGCCAATCAGCTATAAACCTAAGCCCCATCTTCTTAAGATGCGCTTCAGTTTTCTGCTGACTTATCTGCTTAGTGAATGGGTCCACCACATTTCCTGTGGAGTCTACTCTCTGATCCTTTACTATTTCTTTTCAAGGTAGTCGCTTATTAGGTTAAACCACCGCTCTATGTGCTTCGGCTTCTGGTGAGACCTTGGCTCTTTAGCTAGTGCTATGGTGCCTTTGTTATCGCAGTAGAGTGTTATGGCATCTGATGACATTACACCTAACTCAGCAATGAACTTATTAAACCAGAAGATTTCCACTGCACCCTTAGATACGGCTAAACATTCAGCTTCTAAGGTAGAATCTACAATAATCGGTTGTTTGGAACTCTTCCAATTTACTGAACCATCATTGCATATAATCTGATGTAGACTTTCTATCATCAATATGTGTGCATCCTTCTACCTTCAATCTGATCTTCTTCCAAAGACCAAGAACATGTCCGTAGTTCTTCTCAAGTACTTAAGACTGTTCTTCACAGCTATCCAGCACTTCTTGCCTGAATTTGACCGATATATGCTTGTGACACTCACAGCATGTACTATATCAAGTCACGTACATAACATTGGAATACATGAGGCTCCCTATAGTCGAAGCATAAGGGATCTTGCTCATCTGCTGAATCTCTTCAGATGTATTGGGGCACATCTTCTTGGAGAGATTTATCCCATGCCTAAGGGGTAATAATCCCCTTTTAGAGATTTTTCATGCCGAACCTCTTCAGCACTCCCTCTACGTACATATTTTGTGATAGGATAAGCATCCTCTTAGATCTATCTCTATAGACCTTAATTCTCAAAATATAGGATGCTTTCCCAAAGTCTATCATGGAGAATTCCTTACACAACCAAACCTTGACTTAGGATATCATCCACGTACAATACGAGAAATGCAATAGCCCTCCCACTAACCTTCTTATAAACACATGGTTCCTCCTCGTTCTTGAAGAAATCAAACGATTTGATTATATCGTTGAAACGAGTGTTCCAACTCTGAGATACTTGTTTTTGTCCATAGATGGACCTTTGCAGCTTACAGACCTTGTGATCACCATCACAATATCATGATATGCTACAACAACAAGCAATATTCGAATGGACTTCAGCATGGCTACAGGTGAAAAAGTATCCTGATAATCAGTGCCTTCGCACTGACTATAACCTTTCACCATTAGCCTTGCCTTATAGGTCTCTACCTAGCCATCCGGACTTAATTTTCTCTTGTAGATCCATTTACACCCAATAGGTACTATACCTTCCGGTGAATCTACTAAGGTCCAGACTTGGTTGGAATGCATGGAGTCTATCTCTAACTTCATGGCTTCCACCCATCTCTCGGAATCGATGTCTAACATCACCTCGTTGTAGGTATTGGGATCCTTACCTTGATCCCTATCTCCCATGAGGAACACTTCCTCTACATCCTCTGTAAGTATACCTAAGTACCTTTCAGGAGGATGGAAGATCCTACTAAATCTACGAGGTGGAGGAGGTACAACATGTACTGGCTCGATATGAATAGGTTCTATAGGCACAATGGCTCGTTGCTCTTTAGAGACTTTCTCTTCGAGCTCAATTTTTCTCCTACTGCCTCTATCAAGGATAAACTATTTTCCATGAAGATAGCATGTCGGCTCACAAACACTTTGTGATTCTCTGGGACGTAAAATTGTATCCAAATAACTCTTTAGGATATTCTATAAAACGAGCACTAATTGTCCTATCCTCTAACTTGTCCGCCTGTTGTCATTTGACTTGGGCCGGACATCCCCAAATCTTGAAATAACCAAGACTCAGCTTCTTACCATGTCATATCTCATATAGTGTGGTAGGAACAGACTTAGAGGAAACACTATTCAATATGTAAATAGCTGAAAATAGGGCATCTCTCTAAAGAAACAAGGGTTGATCAGTGAAGCTCATCATGGACCTGACAATATCCAATAGGATCTGATTCCTCCTCTCCGACACTCCGTTAAGCTGAGGTGTACCAGGAGGGATCCATTATTAAACTATACCATTCTCCTTGAGATAATCACGGAACTCTCCACTAAGGTATTCACCTCCTCGATCTGATCGAAGAACCTTAATGAGTTTTTCTGTTTGTTTTTCTACTTCATATCTGAACTCTTTGAACCTTTCAAAAATTTCAGATTTGTGTCTCATACACATATCCATACCGTGAGTAATCATCGGTAAATGAAGTAAAAATTACAACCCCTAGCCTGCACATCGAATGGGCCACACACATAAGTGTGTACTAGGGTAAGTATCGCAGTCGACCTCTTCCATGTCCTAAAAGGGATAATTTGGTCATCTTTCCTTGAAGGCAGAATTCACAAATCGGATATGACTCGAAAGTCAATGAGCTCAGAAGCCCATATTTCTTCAATTTGTTTATTCTGTCTTCTCCTATATGATCAAGCATGAGGTGCCACAAATACTTTAGATTTATCTCATCTCTAGATCCTTTTGGATCCTATGGTACTCACTGTTTGCTCAGATACATTCACAGGTACATCCAAATGTAAGTGATAGAGACGGTCAATCATAAAACCATATGCATCCAATTTATTTCTCAAACAAATTGAACAATAGTCTTATAAAAATCTTTCTGTGCTAAACAAGATACAGAAATCAAATTTCTGTTTGCAACAGGTAACAGTCCCTAAGTATCCTTTTAATAATGAGCATATCTGGCATACCTTCTGAAGGTCTGTCACCCTTCTTACTCTTTATGCTTTCCATGTATGTAGGACAGTTCCTCTTCCAATGGCCGTCTTATGATGCAATGAAAACACTTTTCCTTGCAATCGGCCTTTTTTCTTGGAACTTCCTTACTTGGCCTTTTCTCGGTCTTCTGCCTTTTCACAGGTTTCTTCTTCTTCCAAGTAGACTCTCTCTTGGAAGTAGAAACCAACTCGACAGCGAGAACGATGCCCCTTGAACTCTTCAAGGTCCCTAAGGTAGTTACCAATTTTATTTAACAATTCTATTTTGGTGCATACAATCTTGTTCATATGGTAATTTACTATAAACTGTTCATATGAAGCTAGAAGGGATTGCGGGATCAAATCCGTTTGCAATTCCTTGTGCATGGTCATGCCGAGCTTCTCAAGCTCCTCTAAGTCCTTTATCATGGTCAAACCATGATCATGGACAGACTGCCCATCACGCATCTTAGCCTTGAAGAGCCTCTTGGACACTTCAAAACATGCTGCGTGACTCTGTTCACCATACAACTCTTGTAAGTGATATAATATGTCCCTGGCAATCTTCATGTTCTCATGCTGGCATTAAAATTCATTGGACATGGATGCCTTTGTGCAGCACCTAACTTTATTGTCATTGTTCGTCCACTTAGCATGCGTCTTATGCTAACCAGTAATCGGACGGATTGGTAACACAGGGATTCCATGGTCTAGCATATACCCTAATTTCTCACAATTCAAAACTATTTTGAAATTTGCTGAGCTAGTTTTTATAATTGGGTTTGGTCAAACGGTTGTTCTATAGGATATGAGTTAAGAGTCTAGAAGCTGACTTTATAATCCTCAGAGAGTAAAGATTCTAGTTAGAATTTTGTACTTGAACTCTATTTGTTTTAGGGCCTTTTAAAACAAATATACCTCCCACTATTTTCTCGAATCTCTCACACTCCTCTAGTAGAGAAACGAAAACCTTGCGACTCTAAGTTTCAAGTGGGGTGCTACGGTCCCACCAATTTACATACCACCTCACCTAACAGTTATTGGTGACAAATAAACGATGAGTGTACAACTCTTGTACAATGCTTCTCAAGCAAGTTGTAGCGCTATCCGGTCTCTAAGTAATGAAGACCTCACCTAACAGTTATTAGCCCCATTCCTTAGTTAAGTCGGACCCACCGTATAACCGCAGAAGCAAAGCCGTCATTGGGTCCCTCACCTAACAGTTATTGGGCCCAACCCCATCTTTACCCCTACAACATCTCATGCCTAATAGAGAGGTCCAGTCCCCCGATGCAACTTGCCCACTGTATCCAGCCGAGACAAATCAACGCCGGAAAGACCTTAGCAGCTCTACTACGGTGGAAGACCGCTAGACTTAATATTTTCGAGGAGATTTAATTTAGGTCTCTTTTATTTAATTATCTACATCTCATGCAAATAATTAACTAACCGCTATGCATAAACATAAACATAAACATAAACATCCAGGCATAATAACAAAAATTAAACTGGTGATGATCATGGATCCAGGATGGGGTTATAGTACAAGCACATGCACGTCAATTGGTTAAATCGTCTTCAACTCTTGACTCGATCTTGAGCACCCTAGGTCCAATTGCGATCAACTCCTTGATCCATCTCCAATCAACCCTTGATCTCGATCTGCACAAATCGTGCTTGTAGAGGCATGCACCGATCAACCATTGACGTGCAAACACATCACAGATTACATCCCAGATAAACTTTTAAAAATAAAAGAATAATTACAATCCTTTTCCATGAGACACGCAGGTCTCTAATACATCAATTTAAGATGCACGCAGGCATCTAAAAATCTGAATTACATGCCATCACATAACATCACAGAACATTGCAGAACATTTCAGCACGTGTATAAGGGTACATCCATGATCATCACCATACGCATCACATGCATTAAATATAATTTACAGATCTGAATATTTAACTGATTATGTCATCTTATGAGTTGCTGATCATGCAAGATATGATTCTAAATATTTGTAATCACATTATCAAAATATTAGAATCATTAATCCAAGCATAGAAAATCAGCATGCAGAAAAATCAGCAAGCTGAAATTCTGCATGCATAAAAATCAGCAGGCATAATCCTTTAAATTTCAGATCTAATATGCCCTTTAATAATTAATCCTAACCTTAATCTACGAAGCCTAGGCTCTGATACCACCGTTGGAATCCCTCGCACGCCGCAGAAAATTTCAAAAAAAATTCTGCACGCAGCGGAAGACATGCGCGAGATCTCGTTCATCGCATGAACATATTTTAAAACCGTCGTTCGTAGATAGATTAGGATTAAATACTTTTTATATGATTAGGAAGATCAGATCTTCACCTTGTGCGGGTAGATGATCACCGCAAATCTGATGATCGTGGATTTGTTGGAAGGTTCGCTTGAAGCCGCACACGCGTCCGGCCTCTACGGGTATCCACATGAGGCAGAGGACCGATCTAAGTCTTTGAATCTCCCCGGGGTACTAGCTCCCTTGCAGAGAAAACTTTGATGGCTGAAATCCTTTCTTCTTGCAGCAACCAAATCTTTGATTGCTCTCTCTTAGGGAAGAAGAAGAGAAGAAAGTATAATAAAGAGAAGCAACCCCTTGCAGCCTTTTATTTTTATGGAAGAAGGAAGGGAGAAGAAAGCCCAACGCCACCCATCTTTTTTCTTTGTTGGCGGCTGAAAACCAAGAAAAGGAGGGTGCTGTTCACGGCTCCTTTATTTTCCCTTGTTGCTTGTGGCTCAAAACCCAAGGGAAGAGAAGATGGTTCACGACTGAAAACCCAAGGAAAGGAGGGTGCTGTTCACGGCTCCTTTATTTTCCCTTGTTGCTTGTGGCTCAAAACCCAAGAGAAGAGAAGATGGTTCACGGCTGAAAAGAGAGGGGGAGAAAAACCTAGGGTGCTGCCCCCTTTCTCTCTCTTATATATGGCATGTGGAGCTCCCAAAATTTAGGAGCTCCCATCCTTATCTCTAAGAAAAGAGGAGGGGCGTACGCCCCTCTTCTTTTCTTCACATATTCAGCCAAAAGGAGGGGCGTAGCCCCTCCCTCTTCTCCCTATTTCACGCAGGCCCACTTAATCCAATTAAGTGGGGTGTGGGGCCATGTACAAGGTGGGTCTAATCCTCTTCCAAAGAGGATTGAGTGCACCCATTTCCTTTTTTCTTGAAATCCTAATCTAATTAGGATTCAATTGAACCATGACTCAATTGAACTCTTCAATCCTAATCCAATTAGGAGTCTTTTAATTAATTAGATTAAAATTAATTAGGACTTAAGAAATCCTAATCTAATTAGGACTTATTAAATTTCAGTCCTAATTCAATTAGGACTTTAGAAATTCTACTCCAAGTAGGACTTTAATTTAATTTGAAATCCTAATCCAATTAGGACTCTAAGAATCCTACTCCAAGTAGAACTCCTAATTAAGTCCAATTAATTAAATCCAATTAATTAAATTAAATTGCAATCCAATTGCAATTATTCCTTCTTCAACTCACTAACTCTTAGCGGGTTAACTAATTATCAATTAAATTGATTATTTGTGATTCCTAATCACAATTCAACCATCGGATCGGTCAATACCTCTAATGTGTGTGACCCCATAGGTTCTATTCTGTCTGGTAGTGAGATATATTGCGATCTCTATCACAATATCATTGAAAAACTCCTTTCAATGGGTTGGAACAATTCCAACTCAACTCACCAGGGACCATCGATCATCAAGATAGTCCCTGTGAGTCTCACCATCCACCAGTGACACCTAGCAGCATGTAGTGGCAACCCAGCCGAATGGAATGATGAACCTCTAGGTGCAGTTATCATATGATACAGTCCTTCTATCGTGGATCCCTACAGGACGGAGGTCATGGATAACTCGTCAAACCCCATCGTCTGTCATATGTCAAGATTTATTCGACTTAAGTTCGAGAATGGAAAACTCCTTTTCCCTTGTACATACTACCCCGGCCGAGGATTTACGAACTCAGTCTCATAAATCACATAGGATCTCTCTTAACCTATCAAGATCGATAGATTCCATCTAGATGCACCCCTACTCCTACAATGAACCTACTGCAGCCAATCTGCACCACAAGAACCCAATTGGCTAGGGCTCATGTTTATGTGCTCGTCAAACTACAGCAACCTCACTGTGAATAGCCGAGGCATCGTAGGTCAAAGGACCAGTCATACAACTGCAGCATCAAGTAAGTCACTGACGAGTGGATAGACATCCAAGTGATTACTTGCTATGGTCACGCTCAGTACCCTTGTTCTCTAACAAGCACTTGCACAATTGCTCCAGTGTCGCCACACTGTGGACTCAAGACTCGTCCATCAAAGAAAGCGATCTGTGCACTAATCTCAGCGGATCGATCACCGTCCTCGTGATGATCCATCGATCAGGAGCAATTCAGAAATTAATCACCAATGACACATGCCTCAAATTCTCAACTCTTGAGAATATGCGTCATCATCTTATTAATTTCTTGGACGATTCATGGACACATAAGAACATGAATGAAAAGAATGCCCATTCTAATAAATTCATTATTAGGTCAAGTACAAATTTATGTCTCAGAATAAAATAATGCGTCAGCCAAATTGGCTTCTAGGGCATACTTCTAACACTATCTAGATACCATCGTTTTTCCACTTTATCAGCTGTAAGACACACCTGCAATCAAGATCAAGAAGAAACTTTAGGTACCCAAACTAAGTTGGGTCCTTTAGGGTTAGTACTCCATGTTTCTTTTGAAACCCAAACTTTCTTGAATTTAATCTTTTGATTATAACTTGATTTGTTTTGACTGGACTTTCTAAAGTTACATTCATATGCTCTATGTCCTAACTTATTGCAGCAATAACAAGTAATATTTTCACTTTTAGCTTTTACAAAAATGTTCTTTAAGAATTTTTGTTTCCTATTTGTTCTATATCCTAAACCAGCCTTATCATATACAGCTTTTTGGCTATCAAGAATCATATTTAATTTGGTAGAACTAAGTGTAAATTTATCTACCAAGGATTTATATTTTTCAGCATCTTTTTTTAGCTTGATATTTTCAGCAATTAGATCCTTGGTTTCATTTGTAAGTTTCCTACTCAAAGTTTCACAGGTATGAGACAGTTTTAACTTGTCCTTAATAAGAGATTGATTTTCTTCTTTTAGAACTTTATTTCTATTAACTAGTTTCTTATGTTCTTCCATGAGTTCTAAGAATGCATCATGTAATTCATCAACAGTAAAATCACAGTCAAGTTCAGAATCTACCTCATCGTCATTGGCCATATGACACATTTGGGCCGTCTCTTGATGATCTTCCTCCTCCGAACTTGATTCCTCACTTTCACTCCATTCAGCCATGAAATTCTTCTTTTTCAACTTTCTTGCCATCCACTTCAAATCTGGGCAATCTATCTTATAATGCCCGGGTTTGTTACACTCATAGCAAATAGGAGTTTCTTTTTCCTTTTCTTTGTCCTTACCCTTTTCTTTGCTTGAGTTACCTTTAAGGAAGGGTTTCTTTTTATGGAACCTATTCTTACCTCTCATAAATTTTCTGAATTTTCTCCCAAGCACAGCCATCCCTTCTTCATCGATTTCTTCATCATCATCTGAATCTTCTGATTCAGTTAGTTGTTTAGGGGTGTGTTGCCCAGATAGACAACCCAAGAGGGGGGGTGAATTGGGTTTTAAAATAATTTGGCTATTAAAACTTTTGTGGATAACTAATTAAAACTTTTGCGAGATGATTAATTAGTTTCTATGTGCGGTGAATGAAATGCGAGAGATAGAGAGAGACAAACAATCACAAACACAATGTTTTATAGTGGTTCGGAGCTAACCCTTGCTCCTACGTCCACTCCCCAAGTCTCACTTGGGAATTCACTATAACCCCTTGGATTACAGCCGGTTGTTTTCCAAGCTCACAACCAAACTTGTTGTTTTACGAGCTCACAACGAACTCGGTCGGTTTTTCCAGGCTCACCGACTAGAACGAACCCGATTATTTTTTTGGGATCACAATCGAACCCTTATACGTTGGTTTTACACTCGGCTCACCAACCAACCTCAATACCCATGATTCAATCCCCCGATTGAACCAAGCAAAGACAAGATGGAAGTAAAAAGGAGTAACAGAAAAACAGAGCTTCTCAAAAGCAGATAAATAACAATATAAACAAAAGAGAAGTTAGAAGCCCTCAAACATGTTAGAGTTGGAGTAGAGTAGGGCTTCTTGAACTTCGGGTCTCCTCTTGAATGTCTGGTCGACTTGAATGCAGGAGGAGATCTCTTTCAATGTTGGGAAGAAGTAGGTGGATGCAGTTAATGTTGCTCTTCCCTCTTTTCCGTTGAAAACCAGGTTGCAGAGATTGAAAGCTTGATTACTTTGAGTGGAATAGTTGTTTTCTACCTTGCTACAGTCTTCTGTGGCTATTTAAGCCATCCCCCACGGAAACTAGCCGTTAGAGACCTTTTTCTGCCCGTTCTGCACACTCTGCACAGCCTGACAATATGTCCGTTGGTAGGTTGGAGTCGACTCGCGCGATCAGGAGTCGACTCGGCTGTAGCGGGAGTCGACTCATGCTTTTCTGGAGTCGACTCGGCAACTGTTCCGGATTTGAATTAAAGTCGCCTCTTCGACTGGGAGTCGACTCGACTTGACCCGGAGTCGACTCGCCAACTTCTGGAGCTGACTTGGCATTTTCGGAGTCGGCTCATCCCATGGAGTCCGTGGATCTATTTTTGAACTTGGTCCACTCGAGTCGACTCGACAATCCTGGGAGTCGACTCGGCGCTCAGAGCCCGAACTCTCGATCTACTGTCTTTTGGCTCGTCCAGTCTTGGAGTCGACTCGAACTGTTCCGGAGTCGACTCGGCTCTCAATTTTCGAAACTTAGTCTTCTGTGTTTTTAGTGAAGCGCTGCCTTGGAGTCGACTCGAGCTGTCTGGGAGTCGACTCGAATCTCAGAGACAGCAAATTGGTCTTCTATCTTCTTTGGGGTCGCGGTGTCTCGGAGTTGACTCGTGCAATGCGGGAGTCGACTCGAATCTCAGAGTCCGAAAAACGCTCTCTGACTTTTGCCTTGTGTACTGCTGAGAGTCGACTCTCACTATCTTTGGAGTCGACCTGCCAACCATCGGAGTCGACTCGCGTTCCACAGGTGTCGACTCGAATCTCAGGGTCGAAAACCGCTCTCTGACTTTTCTGCCTGTAACTCCTTGGAGTCGACTCATACTACCCCGGAGTCGACTCGGTGAACATCGGAGTCGACTCGCGCACTTCAGGAGTCGACTCGTTGACAGGTTTTGAGTTGTGTCCTTCTGTCCATCTGTCTGTTCTCAGTCAGAGTCGACTCGTACTGATCCGGAGTCGACTCGAGCCAGTGCCAGTGATTCTGATACGCTTGGAGTCGACTCGTAATATCTCGGAGTCGACTCGAGTCTCAGATTTTGGTTCAAACTGACTTCTTAACTTATCCAAAATACCTTGAACCAAATCTAGAGACACTTAGACAAGATTTTCACTGAAACACTCAATTGAATTCATTAGTAAAATATAAGATATACTCAAATGCTTTGAGCTCATCAAAATCAAATAGGGTTTCAATCAATCACTCCACAATCTCCCCCTTTTTGATGATGACAAAACTTTGAGTATATGTAAAGTGAATTGCTCAATAAACAAGGAAATAAAATCCATAAATGAATTCAAATGTCTGGTAATTTAATATATCCAAGCTTGAAAGGTGTGAAACAATAAATTTTGGAGTTAAAGCTCCCCCTTTCATTTGGAATTATATAAGCCTTCATATCATGCAATCAATTGTTTGGCTTATATATATTTAATGATTTGGCTTTCTTAAAAATTCAGATTCTCCCCCTCAACATATGCATTCTACTATGTTTTGATTCTCTGAATTATCTTTTAGTATATTGAAGTTTTTGAATTTTAAATTTTGGTATTTAGAGGGAAAATCTATCAATTTGTTCTTGAGTTGGATTCAGCTAATCTCCGAATATTCCTTGAATAGATTCTGGAGATTACTCCATTAGGAGCCCCAAAAGAGAGATAATGAGCCTCGAGGTACCAAATCCACTAAGAACAAATTATATTTTAATTTTTGATTCTCATTTTGATTTCTTTTATGTTGATTCCATTTACATATCTATTCAATATTTCTCCCCCTTTTTGTCATCGTATCAAAAAAAAAGGAGGTAAGCAGAACACACAATCAATCATAGATCAAATTGCACAGAAATGAAGATAAGATGTCTACTCATTGTATTGATGTGTATGTGAATACATTTGAGAATACAATAAGTAAAGCAAAACAGTACATGTCAAAATAAAACACAAAAGCAGCTACGGTCTCCTCGAGGATGTAGCTCCTCCTCTCGAGGATGTATCTCCTCCTCTCGAGGATGTGGCTCCCCGAGGCATGCGCTCAACCAGTGCTTGGACCGCATTGGTGACGTTCTCGAGCTGTCGGATAACGGCCTGAATGGCCCTGCTCTGTGTCGTATCGAGCTCGAGGACCGACTTCTGCAGTGCGTCCAGCTTGTCGATGAGCACATTCGACAAGCGCTCGGCCCCCTGGGTAGTGGTGCTCATGTCCTTCCGGATGTCATCGCGCATCTTCTGAGTGATGCCCGTGACCTCACTCATACTGGAGAACTGAGCCTGAATCAAACTCCTCACGTTGTAGATCTCTTCCCGTACATGGGCCGTCATGTCAGTCACGGCTGTCAAGGAAGGGACCAACTCAGAAGATGTGGGTGCAGGAGTGGGAGCTGGCACTGAACCTCGGAGCTCCCGAAGTAGCTCATCTCGCAGGTCTCTAACAATCTCCTGCCGCAACTCCAAGAGCTGCTCAGGAGCGATCCGGACCTCCATAGGTGGTGGAGCTGAGGAGGAAGGTCCGGCTGAGGTGGTAGGAGCAGAAGTGGAGGGAAAGTCAGGATAGTCAGAATCTGGCTCAGGGCTAGGAGAGTGTCTGGAGGTATGTGTGGAGGTGGATGACTTCCTAACCCATGTTCCCTCTACCTTCCGAAACCCCATCCTGTGTAGGGTCCCCGGACGCATGCGATCAGTCCATCGCAACGCCTTAGAGGGTTCCCCCTCAGGAATGGGAATCTCGTACTCCCTAAACAACAGAGTGAACATCATACCGTAGGGGAGGGTGAGCCTAGGTCTATCTAGGGGCTCACACAGATATCTATAAATGAGTTTGGGGAAGTTGATTGGGGTGTCCTGAAGAATATAAAACATAAGGGCGAGGTCCCTCTCAGACACAAAATCGAAGCGGCCAGTCTTCGGGAAAATGGACCTAGACAAAATACTCAGGAGGATCCGCACCTCAACAGGAAGTGAGCTAGCGGATACCTCGTCTAAAGGGGACTGAGGAGGATATCCTAGTATGGCCGTAAGGGCCTCAGTCCTGTCCTCGGGGTGTGTGGGAGCCACCCCTACTTGTGGAAGGTGGAGGATGTGGGCAATAAGATCCTCCGTAACGAACAGAGGGACACCGGCTACCGTGCCCTCGATACCCCCATCTCCCCGATGGACGGTATCGTAAAACTCTCTAACTAATCCAGGGTAAGTGGGGAGATCTAATGTAAGGAAATACTCTAAGCCCTGGACACGCAATCTCTCACCTATGGTGAAGCCCTCCCGGGAGAGATAGTCGAAATCGACGTATCTCCCGGTGGAGACCGCCTTCCCGGCGCACGGCCTCGCGGGAACCGCCCTCGGCGGGGAACGAGCCGGAGGTTGTGACCTCGCGGGATCGTGCCGAGCCTTGGAGCGCCTCTCGGGACCGGCCTCGGGTTGGGGCCTCTTCCGGACGACGGCTTTACGAGGCATAGCTACCTAGAATGGGAGGAAAAGCCCTAATGGACGGTGAAAAGTCGACGGAAAAAGCTTGGGGACGACTGGGGACGACCTAGGAGTCGGCTCTAGGGCTTGTGAATAGTGGCGGCGGAGAATAGAAATGTTTTGAAAACGATGGAGCTAGGGTTAAAAAGTTGGATCCCGACTGCGAGTCGACTCGACCTCGAGTCGACTCCAAAGTATGTGCGAGTCGACTCTCCTTATGCGCCTATTGACCCCGACTCTCCTTATGCGCGAGTCGACTCCTGACTGTATGCGAGTCGACTCCACCTCTGCTGCCATCGACCTCGAGTCGACTCCCGACTAAGCGCGAGTCGACTCCCCCTTACGAGCCGACTCTGAAACTTACTCGAGTCGTCTCGAACTTTGGCACGCACCTAAAAATCATGCTAAGTTCGTGCCGAATGAGGAAAAATCACTAAATTATGATCTGATTTGATGATCATTGAAAGAAACTCTATTTTAACCACAATCTAATCATCAAAATCAATGAATCTAGTGGAAACTACCACTAGGATGGATCAATCACTC
Organism: Phoenix dactylifera; assembly: GCF_009389715.1. Lineage (NCBI taxonomy): Eukaryota > Viridiplantae > Streptophyta > Magnoliopsida > Arecales > Arecaceae > Phoenix > Phoenix dactylifera. Next base: position 47,449 of record NW_024068530.1, on the reverse strand, counting down.
CTAATCCCCTCCTAAGCACACTAAATCTCTCTTCACTTAGGGGTTTTATAAAAATGTCAGCTAATTGATCATCAGTACAAACAAATTGGAGTGTCACATCACCATTCAGTACATGATCTCTTATGAAGTGATGTCTTATCTCAATATGTTTAGTTCTTGAATGCTGAATTGGATTTTTAGTTAGATTAATGGCACTTGTATTATCACAATTAATGGGTATTTTATCTTGTTTAATGCCATAATCTTCTAATTGTTGTTTGATCCATAAGATTTGAGCACAACAAATCCCGGCTGCAACATATTCAGCTTCAGCAGTAGATAATGCAACCGAGTTTTGTTTCTTGCTAAACCATGATATTAAGTTTTCTCCTAGGAATTGACATGACCCGCTGGTGCTTTTTCTATCAAGTTTACATCCAGCAAAGTCTGAATCTGTATAACCTATTAAGTTCAGGCTAGATTCTTTAGAATACCATAACCCTATATTCTTTGTTCCTATTAGGTATTTAAAGATTCTCTTTACTGCAATTAGATGTGATTCCTTAGGATTAGCCTGATATCTAGCACACATGCAAATACTAAACATGATATCAGGTCTACTTGCAGTAAGATACAATAAAGATCCTATCATACCTCTATATAGTTTCTGATCTACAGATTTACCTGATTCATCTTGGTCTAATTTGCATGATGAGCTCATGGGGGTGCTGATTGATTTGTTTCCCTCCATATCAAACTTCTTGAGCATCTCCTTGATGTATTTGGCTTGATTGATGAAGATGCCTCCTTCAGATTGTTTGATTTGAAGTCCAAGGAAGTAATTCAGCTCTCCCATCATGCTCATCTCAAATTCACTCTGCATCAAGTTAGCAAATTCTTCGCAGAGACGATTGTTAGTAGCACCGAAAATAATATCATCAACATAAATCTGTACTAACAACATATCTTTGTTTTTCTTCTTTAGAAACAATGTAGTATCTACATTACCCCTAGAGAACTCATGTTCTAATAGGAATTTGCTAAGCCTCTCATACCATGCTCTAGGTGCTTGTTTTAAACCATAAAGTGCTTTGTTCAATTTATAAACATGATTAGGGTATTGATGATTTTCAAAACCAGGAGGTTGTTCTACATATACCTCCTCATTAATATACCCATTTAAAAATGCACTTTTTACATCCATTTGAAATAACTTAAAGTCCTTAGAGCATGCAAAAGCTAGTAAAAGTCTAATTGCTTCAAGTCTAGCTACCGGAGCAAAGGTTTCATCAAAATCTATACCTTCTTCTTGATTATAACTCTTGGCTACTAATCTAGCCTTATTCCTTATTACAGTACCATTTTCATCAAGTTTATTTTTATAAATTCATTTGGTACCTATAATTGAATATTCAGTAGGTCTTTCAACTAGATTCCATACTTTGTTTCTAGTAAATTGGTTTAATTCTTCTTGCATTGCATTTATCTAATTTACATCTTTTTCAGCTTCTTCTATGTGTTTGGGCTCAAAATGAGAAACAAAGGCTAGATGATTATTTAAGTTCCTAAGGGATGCCCTAGTCCTAATAGGTTGAGATGGATCATCTAGAATTAATTCCTTAGGATGTCCGTGAGCATACCTCCAAGCTTTAGTTAGTCCATGATCCACAATAGCCTCTTGACTTGATGATGCACCTTCAATTAATTTTTGATTATCATCTTGTAATGTCATCTCATCTATCTTTTCTTCAAGAATTTCAGCATCATCATCAAAATTAACTCTCTTGCTAGAAGAGATGTCACTAGAATCATCAAATACAACATGTATAGATTCTTCTATAACTAGGGTTCTTTTATTAAAGACTCTATAGGCTTTGCTAGTTGTAGAGTACCCCAAGAATATAGCCTCATCAGATTTTGAGTCAAATTTTTCTAGATTATCTTTTCCATTATTATGAACAAAACACCTACATCCAAAAACATGAAAGTAGTTTACCTTTGGTTTTCTGTTTTTCCAAAGTTCATAAGGTGTTTTCTTTATAATGGGTCTCAATAAAACTCTATTTAATATACGACAAGAAGTATTAATGGCTTCTCCCCAAAAGTACTTAGGGAGGTTACTTTCACATAACATAGTTCTAGCCATTTCCTCTAGAGTTCTATTTTTTCTCTCCACAACTCCATTTTGTTGTGGTGTCCTAGATGCAGAAAAATTGTGAGTTATTCCCTTTTTACTACAAAACTCATCAAATAAATGATTTTCAAATTCGGTACTATGGTCACTTCTAATAGCTATTACTGTAGTATCTCTAGCATTGGTTACTTCCTTATGAAACTTTTTAAATACTGAAAAAGCTTGATCTTTATGTGCTAAGAACATAACCCAAGTGTATCTAGAATAATCATCTACAATGACTAGACCATATTTATTTCCACCTAGGCTTGTTGTTCTAGTTGGTCCGAATAGGTCCATGTGTAATAATTCTAGAGGTCTAGAGGTAGAGACACATTTTATGGATTTAAAGGAGTTCCTAGATTGTTTGCCATATTGACAAGCTTCACATATTTTATTCTTTTCAAATCTTAGTTTTGGCAACCCTATCACAGAATCTCTTTTAACTAGTTTAGATATTGTGTCTATGCTTGCATGACCTAACTTACGGTGCCATAACCAACTAGCATCATTGTCCTTAGTTTCATTAACAACTAAGCATGGGTTGTGTTTGGCAAGATCCTCAAGATCTACAACATACACATTCCCACGTCTTATTCCTTTAAAAACTAAACTATTATCATTTGGGTTTGTTATGATGCATAGTGATGGTTTAAACATAACATTATAGCCTCTATCACATAATTGACTAATGCTTAATAAATTATGCTTAAGACCATCAACATATCGAACATTATCAATAAAAGTAGAAGGGGTAATTTGAACTTTACCTATACCAATGATGTGACCTTGGTTATTGTCTCCAAAAGTCACAGCACCTCCCTTCTTAGCTTCAAGGGTGAAGAATTGATTCTTGTCACCCGTCATGTGTCTTGAGCAGCCACTATCCAAGTACCAGCAATTTTTGTTGACCTTGGCTGCAAGACACTCCTACACAAGCAAATCATGTAATCTTAGGTACCCAAGTTTTCTTAGGTCCTTCATGGTTAGTCATGTTGGTTCCTTTTGGAACCCATACCCTTTTAATTTTTTCTTTTGTTTTTCCTTTTCTATAATTACACACATTTGCCTTATGTCCTAATTTTTCACAACAAAAACATGTTATTTTCTTAGTTTTACTTTCTCCTGCTTTAACAAAGAAGTTACTAAGAAGTTTTTGCTTATTTTTAGGTTTATATCCTAAACCTGCTCTATTGAATACTGCACGTTGACTATTAAGTATCATATTTAATTTTTCAGAACTATAAGTAAATTTCTCAACCAAAGGTTTGTATTTTCCAAGTTCTTTAGTTAGAGTTTGTTTTTCCGTTTTTAGAGTATTCAAGTCTTTTATGAGATTTTCGTTTAAGATTTGTTTATTGTTTTTAAGTTCTGAAATTTCCTTAGTTAGTTTTTCATTATCTTTACTTAAGGTGTTAGTTTTTTTAATTAAGAGTTGGTTGCTTATCTTAAGTTCTAGATTTTCTTTGGTGATACAGTTCTTATCCTTAACTAGTTTATCATATTTATGTATGTAAGTTTGATTAGCTAGTTTTAGCTCTTTTTTCTTAATGTTTATAGCCTTATATTCAATCATTAGTTCATTAAATGCATCATAAAGTTCATCAAAAGTAAAATCTAGATGCGTTTCGGATGTTACCTCATTTTCGTTGGCCATGAAGCAGAAATTGGCCTTTTCTTCTTGTTCCTCATCCGATGATGAAGATGATGCGTCGGAGTCCGATAAGGTGGTGACAAGAGCTTTCTTCTTCTTGTACTTGCTGCCCTTCTTAAGTAAGGGACACTCAGCTCTGATGTGTCCCGGCTTCTTGCACTCATAGCATCCAATCCCCTCATTTTTCCTTTCCTTACCTTTATCCTTGCGATAGAAATTTGAGGGGCCTCTCCTTTGATGATAGGACTTCTTGTGGTTGATGAATTTTCTGAACTTGCGCACAAGAAGAGCCTCATCATCATCTCCCTCATGATCTTCTTCTTCACTACTGCTACTGCAAGACAAATCTTTGTTAGATGATGTAGATTTAAGAGCTATTATCTTTTTCTTATGTGAGGACTCTTCTTCGCTGTGTTGCTTCATGGTTAGCTCGTGAGTCATTAGGGATCCAAGGAGCTCTTCAAGTGGAAGCTTGTTCAAGTCCTTAGCTTCTTGGATTGCCGTCACCTTGGCTTCCCATGACCTTGGTAGACATCGAAGAATCTTCCTGACAAGCTCACTGTTAGTATAGTTTTTGCCGAGGCTTTTTAGGCCATTGACAATGTCAGTGAATCTAGTGAACATGCAAGTGATTGTTTCATTAGAATCCATTTTAAATAGTTCATACTTATGAACCAATATATTTATTTTGGATTCTTTGACTTGATTCGTGCCCTCATGGGTCACTTCAAGTCTATCCCAAATCTCTTTTGCAGAATTGCAAGTAGAGACTCTATTGAATTCATTCCTATCTAGTGCACAGTAAAGCACATTCATTGCTTTAGAATTGAGTTGTGCCTTTCTCATGTCGTGCTCATCCCAATCCTTTTCGAGTTTGGGTACAGTGACCCCCTCTACATAAATGGATGGGATGTATGGCCCATTTGCTACAATGGTCCACATCTCATAGTCTTGGGCTTGGATGAATATTCTCATCCTAGCCTTCCAATATGAGTAGTCAGATCCATTAAAGAATGGGGGTCTTTGGGTGGACTGACCCTCAATGTGGGAAGATCCAAATGGGGTTGTCATTTTGATCTTTGACTCTTAGGGTAGAAGAGTTTAGGCTCTGATACCACTTGTTGTCCAGATAGACAACCCAAGAGGGGGGGTGAATTGGGTTTTAAAATAATTTGGCTATTAAAACTTTTGTGGATAACTAATTAATGCTTTTGCGAGATGATTAATTAGTTTCTATGTGCGGTGAATGAAATGCGAGAGATAGAGAGAGACAAACAATCACAAACACAATGTTTTATAGTGGTTCGGAGCTAACCCTTGCTCCTACGTCCACTCCCCAAGTCTCACTTGGGAATTCACTATAACCCCTTGGATTACAGCCGGTTGTTTTCCAAGCTCACAACCAAACTTGTTGTTTTACGAGCTCACAATGAACTCGGTCGGTTTTCCCAGGCTCACCGACTAGAACCAACCCGATTGTTTTTCCGGGATCACAATCGAACCCTTACACGTTGGTTTTACACTCGGCTCACCAACCAACCTCAATACCCTTGATTCAATCCCCCGATTGAACCAAGCAAAGACAAGATGGAAGTAAAAAGGAGTAACAGAAAAACAGAGCTTCTCAAAAGCAGATAAATAACAATATAAACAAAAGAGAAGTTAGAAGCCCTCAAACACGTTAGAGTTGGAGTAGAGTAGGGCTTCTTGAACTTCGGGTCTCCTCTTGAATATCTGGTCGACTTGAATGCAGGAGGAGATCTCTTTCAATGTTGGGAAGAAGTAGGTGGATGCAGTTAATGTTGCTCTTCCCTCTTTTCTGTTGAAAACCAGGTTGCAGAGATTGAAAGCTTGATTACTTTGAGTGGAATAGTTGTTTTCTACCTTGCTACAGTCTTCTGTGGCTATTTAAGCCATCCCCCACAGAAACTAGCCGTTAGAGACCTTTTTCTGCCCGTTCTGCACACTCTGCACAGCCTGACAATATGTCCGTTGGTGGGTTGGAGTCGACTCGCGCGATCAGGAGTCGACTCGGCTGTAGCGGGAGTCGACTCATGCTTTTCCGGAGTCGACTCGGCAACTGTTCCGGATTTGAATTAAAGTCGCCTCTTCGACTGGGAGTCGACTCGACTTGACCCGGAGTCGACTCGCCAACTTCTGGAGCTGACTTGGCATTTTCGGAGTCGGCTCATCCCATGGAGTCCGTGGATCTATTTTTGAACTTGGTCCACTCGAGTCGACTCGACAATCCTGGGAGTCGACTCGGCGCTCAAAGCCCGAACTCTCGATCTACTGTCTTTTGGCTCGTCCAGTCTTGGAGTCGACTCGAACTGTTCCGGAGTCGACTCGGCTCTCAGTTTCCGAAACTTAGTCTTCTATGTTTTTAGTGAAGCGCTGCCTTGGAGTCGACTCGAGCTGTCTGGGAGTCGACTCGAATCTCAGAGACAGCAAATTGGTCTTCTGTCTTCTTTGGGGTCGCGGTGTCTCGGAGTCGACTCGTGCAATGCGGGAGTCGACTCGAATCTCAGAGTCCGAAAAACGCTCTCTGACTTTTGCCTTGTGTACTGCTGAGAGTCGACTCTCACTATCTTTGGAGTCGACCTGCCAACCATCGGAGTCGACTCGCGTTCCACAGGAGTCGACTCGAATCTCAGGGTCGAACACCGCTCTCTGACTTTTCTGCCTGTAACTCCTTGGAGTCGACTCATACTACCCCGGAGTCGACTCGGTGAACATCGGAGTCGACTCGCGCACTTCAGGAGTCGACTCGTTGACAGGTTTTGAGTTGTGTCCTTCTGTCCATCTGTTTGTTTTCAGTTGGAGTCGACTCGTACTGATCCAGAGTCGACTCGAGCCAGTGCCAGTGATTCTAATACGCTTGGAGTCGACTCGTAATATCTCGGAGTCGACTCGAGTCTCAGATTTTGGTTCAAACTGACTTCTTAACTTATCCAAAATACCTTGAACCAAATCTAGAGACACTTAGACAAGAAATTCACTGAAACACTCAATTGAATTCATTAGTAAAATATAAGATATACTCAAATGCTTTGAGCTCATCAAAATCAAATAGGGTTTCAATCAATCACTCCACAGGGTGGTAGTCTTTAGGGCAATGGGCTTTCTTCTCTTGACCTCATCTTCTGAATTTTGCCTCATTGTCAACTCATGGGTCATGAGTGATCCTAGAAGCTCCTCTAACTGCAGTGTGTTGAGGTCCTTTGGCTTCTTGAATAGCGGTTACCTTGGCCTCCCAATTCTTTGGTAGAGACCTGAGAATTTTTCGCACCAAATCAGAGTTAGAGTAAGACTTTCCTAAACTCTTAAGCCCATTTATAATGTCAGTAAAACGAGTAAACATATCAGTTATGGACTCAGTAGATTTCATTTTAAACAATTCATACTTGTGTACTAAAATGTTTATCTTTGACTCCTTAACTTGATTGGTCCCTTCATGTGTGACCTCAAGTCTGTCCCAAATTTCTTTGGCAGTAGTGCAAGTAGATATTCTATTAAATTCATTTATATCTAATGAGCAGTAAAGTACATTTATAGCTTTTGCATTTAACTGTGCTAATCTTCTATCACTTTCATTCCAATCCATTTCTGGTTTGGGTATGATAGTGCCCTCTATGTTAAGTGTGGGTGTGTGAGGTCCTCTAGTGATGATTTGCCATAGTTCATAGTCTGAAGCTTGAATGAATATCCTCATTCTAGCTTTCCAATATGTGTAGTTTGTGCCATTAAATAGAGGTGGTCTATTTGTGGATTGCCCCTCACTCATAGAACATCCCACTTGGGTTGTCATGATCTTTAACTCTTGATTGTGAGATCAATGAGTACTATTAGAGCACCTCGCTCTGATACCACTTGTTGCCCAAGGTGACAAGCCAAGAGGGGGGGGGGGGGGGTGAATTGGTTTCTTTTAAATTTAAACTATCTTACTCAAGTCAAATGGATGGTTAGTAAGCTAAAGCAAATCACAACACAAACAACACAAAGTATAGTGGTTCGGTGCTCTCCTTAGCACCTACGTCCACTCCCCAAGCGACCCCTTGGGAATTCACTATAATCTCGCGGATTACAGTTGGATTGTTTTTCGGGCTCACAATCCAAAAACCTTTGTTGGTTTTACGGGCTCACCAATGAACCTTTACACTTTGGTTTTCCGGGTTCACCAAAAACCTTTGTTGGTTTTACGGGCTCACCAACGAACCTTTACAATTGGTTTTCCGGGTTCACCAATCAACCTACTCCGTTGGTTTTCCGGGCTCACTAACCAACCTTTACAAGTTGTTTAACAAATAAAGAAGGAAGATTTAAACTCCTAAATGAGCAAATGAAACAATATAAACTACAAAGAAGAGTATAGAAAATATTTATCACTTTGAAGTGGCTTCTCTCTTCTTTGTCAAGGATGCTTCACTCTACAAGGGAGGATGGAGCTCTTGATGACTCTTTGAATCTGCTCAACCCCTTTCTTTGATTCTTGAATGAAGCACTTGGATGAAGAAGATTAGGGCACTTTTGTTTTCTTGTGTACTCTTTGATATTCCTTTCAAAAGGTTGTTCTATCTGATGAATAGTGCCACTTTAAATAGTCTCCTACATCCATTGGACAAGCCCCAATGGTTAGAATTCAAAAACTAGCTGTTACTGACTTTGGGAAGGACAAAAAGTACATCTACAGAACTAGCCATTATGCTTCAGCCCGTGTTTGGGTCGGCTCAACCTGTCCTTGGGTCGACCCAACTTTCACTTGGGTCGACTCAAACATTCCTTGGGTCGACCCTCTCAGAAAACACAGAAACTTGAAATTCAGCCTTCCTTCCCTTGGGTCGACCCAACCATTCTTTGGGTCGACTCAAAGTTCACTTGGGTCGACCCTCTCAGTAATTCCAGAGAACCATTTTCTGTCTTCTTTTCTGTCTTGCCTTTGGGTCGACCCTCTCAGGGTTTGGGTCGACTCAAGCTTGGGTCGACTCAACTACTTCTTGGGTCGACCCTCTCAGTGAATCCAGAGAACCATTGTTCTGTCTTATTTTGAGGATCTTGATATTTGGATCGACTCATGCTTTCCTTGGGTCGACCCAACTCACTGTTCATCTGTGCCATTTTTACAGAAGTGTGCCAAATGATTTCTTGATGTGCCGGGGTCGACCCAATCATCCTTTGGGTCGACTCAATCCACACTTTGCTGCATCTCAAGGTTAGATTCATTCAAATAAACAATGAAATGTATCTATATCAATTTATACAAATATCCTGAGAGTAATAGTCTTATTAATGAAGTATCAATTTAACTTATAACATACTCTAGATAATTGCTTGTTAATCATCAAAATAACACTATCATCCTCAGTCCAAACTTGGTTGGAATGCATGGAGTCTATCTCTGACTTTATGGCTTCCAACCATTTCTCGAAATCGATATCTGATATCGCCTCGTTGTAGGTATTGGGTCCTGTACGTGTCTCCTATCTCCCATGAGGAACATTTCCTCGGTATCCTCTATAAGCATACCTAAGTATCTATCAGAAAGATGGAAAACCCTACTAGATCTACGAGGTGGAGGAGGATCTACGTGTACTGGCCATCTTTTCTTAAATACAGGACTTGCAAACTGGATATGACTCGGAAGTCAATGAGCCGAGAAGCCCATCTTTCTCCATTTTGTTCATTCTGTCCTCTCCAATATGGCCAAGCATGAGGTGCCACAAATACTTCTGGTTTATCTCATCTCTGGATCTTTTGGATCCTATGGCACTTACTACTTGCTCAGACACATTCACAGACACATCGACATATAAGTGATAGAGACTGTCAATCATGAAACCACGTGCAACTAATTTATTTCTGAAATAAATAGAACAACAGTCTTTGTCAAATATAAAAACATGACTATCCTATGCTAAACACAAAACAGAAATCAAATTCCTGCTAGCAGCAGGAACATAATAACAGTCTCTAAGCAACAAACTAAAACCAGACGGTAGTCGCAGAGGAGAGGTGCCCACAGCCACAGCAGCAACTCTTGCCCCGTTGCCAACCTGAAGGGTCACTGCATCTTCCGCTAGCCTCCTACTTTCCTTTAGACCCTGCATAGTAGTGCACAGGTGAGCACTAGAACCAGAATCTATAACCCAACTAGAAGAAACCATAAGGTTAGTTTCAATTACGAGCAAGTCTAACTAACCTTCTGAAGGTATGTCTGTCTTTTGTTCTTCAGGCTCTTGAGGTATGAAGGGCAGTTCCTTTTTCAGTGGCTGTCAACATTGCAGTGGAAGCATTTTTCTTTGTCATTAGCCTTTTTCTTATGAACTTCCTTCTTAGGCTTCTTGTCTTTCTTCTGCTTCTTTGCAGGCTTCCTTTTCTTCCAAGTAGACATTCTCTTAGAGCCAGAATTCAGCTCAGTAGCCAGAACAGAGCCCCTTGAATCTTTCAAGACCCCCTCAGTAGTTACCAACATATTTAACAGTTCGGTCTTAGTGCATTCAATCTTGTTCATATGCTAGTTTATTATAAACTGCCCAAATAAATCAAAAAGGGATTGTAGGATCAGATCTACTTGCAATTTCTTGTGAATGGTCATACCGAGCTTCTCAAGCTCCTCTAAGTTCTTGATCGTAGTTAGACTGTGATCATAGACAGACTGCCCCTCGCGCATCTTTGCCTTGAAGAGCCTCTTGGACACTTCAAAACGGGCTATGCGACTTTGCTCACCATACAACTCTTGCAGGTGTGCCAATATCTTCCTAGCAATCTTCATATTCTCATGCTAGCATTGAAGTTCATTAGCCATAGATGCCATGATGTAGCACTTGACTCTAATGTCATTGTCCGTACATTTTTTATGCTTCTCACGCTGATCATCGGTCGGACGTGATGGTAACTTGAGGATATCATTCTCGAGCACATAGCCTAGTTTCTCGCAACTCAGAATGATTTTGAGGTTTCTAAGCCGGTCTTTGTAATTGGTTCCGGTCAATCGGTTGGTCTCAAGAATATGGGTCAAAGGATTTGAAGCTGACATTGTGATCTGTAAAGAGTAAAGATTCTAGTTAGACTCTGTACTTGATCTTAATTTATTCTAGGATCTTTTAGAACAAATACACTCTCACTATTTTCTCGAATCCCTCATACTTTCCTGATGGAGAAACGAAAATCCTACGCGACTAAGATTTCTAGTGGGTACTGCGGTCTCACCGATTTACATGCCGCCTCACCTAACAGTTATTGGTGACATATAAATGGATGAGTGTACAACTCTTGCACAATGCTTCTCAAGCAAATTGCAGTGCTACTTGGTCTCTAAGTCATGAAGACCTCACCTAACAGTTATTGGCCCCATTTCTTAGTTAAGTCAGATCTACCGTATAACCGTAGAAATAAAGTCGTCATTGGGTCCTCACCTAACAGTTATTGGTGCCCAACCACAACTTTACCCCGTAACATCTTGTTGCCCAAAAAGACAACCCAAGAGGGGGGGTGAATTGGGTTTTAAAGTAATTATTGCAATTAAAAACTTTGTGAGCAACTAATTAAAACTTATTGCAAGTGGATTAATTAGTTGCTATATGCAGTGGATGAAGGGAAAGGAAGAGACAATGAAACAATCACAAACACAAGCGATTTTATAGTGGTTCGGAGCTAACCCTTGCTCCTATGTCTACTCCCCAAGCCTCACTTGGGAGTTCACTATAATCCCTTAGATTACAGCCGGTTGTTTTACAAGTTCACAACCCAACTTGTTGTTTTACGAGATCACAACGAACTCGGTCGGTTTTCACAGGCTCACCGATTAGAACCACCCGATTGTTTTTCCGGGATCACAATCAAACCCTTACACCGTTGGTTTTAACCTCGGCTCACCAACAAACCTTAACACCCTTGATTCAATCCCCTGATTGAATCAAGTAAGAAACAAATAGTTTGAAACAAGTAAAAAGGAAGCTTCTCAAAAAGCGTATTTGAACAATATAAGCAAAGAAGAGTTAGAAGCCCTCAAACAGATTTTGGAGGTGGAGGAAGGGGCTTTTCAAACTCTTTGACTCCTCTTGAATGTGATGTTGATTTGCTGTTAGGAGGTGAGCCTTGAATGTGAGGAAGATGGTTGGAGAGCAGACTTCAATGCACTTCTTCCTTCTTTTTCTTATAAAATTACTCTAGAGAGCCTTTGGTTGGTGGAAATCCCTTTTGCTTTGAATGGAGTCTCTCTTTCTTACTCTATTACTGTTCACTCAGGCTATTTAAGCCATTCCCAACAAAAAATAGCCGTTAGACACACTTTGATGGCCGTTCTGCACACACTGCAACTCCTGACAAAATGTCCGTTGGGATCGGAGTCGACTCGCTCGATCAGGAGTCAACTCATGCTTTACTGGAGACGACTCGGCCACTATTCAAAATTCGAAATAAAGTGCCGTCCCGTTCTGGAGTCGACTCGGCTGAACCTGGAGTCGACTCGCCAATTGTCCGGAGATGACTTTTCCTTCTGGAGACGACTCGATCTTCAGGATTCCAAAAATCATCCTCTCAGTTTTGCTTCCTCGAGTCGACTCGAATTCTCTTGGAGTCGACTCGGCTCTCAGAGCCGGAAAGACAGGTCTTCTGTCTTTGAACTTGAACTGTCTCGGAGTCGACTCGGACTTTGCGGGAGTCGACTCGGCTCTCAGACACGAAATACCGATCTTCTGTCTTTGGAGTTGAACTGCCTCGGAGTCGACTCGGACTTTGCGGGAGTCGACTCGGCTCTCAGACACCGAAGTACCGGTCTTCTGTCTTTGGAGTTGAACTGCCTTAGAGTCGACTCGGACTTTGCGGGAGTCGACTCGGCTCTCAGACTCCGAAGTTGGCTCTCTGACTTTTAGCCTTGCATTTCTCTGAGAATCGACTCTTGCTTCCTTAGGAGTCGACCTGCCAACCGTCGGAGTCGACTCGAGTTCTTCGGGAGTCGACTCGGCTCTCAGAGTCCAAAATGGCTTCTCTGTCTTTCTGTCTGTTACTCCATGGAGTCGACTCGTACTTTGCTGGAGTCGACTCGGCAAACATCGGGGTCGACTCGTATTCTTCCGGAGTCGACTCGGTGACAGGTTCTGAGATATATCTTTCTGTCCGGCTGTCTGTTCTCAGTCGGAGTCTACTCGTAATGTGTAGGAGTCAACTCGAGCTTGTGCCAGTGCTTCTGATACGCTTGGAGTCGACTCGTAATCTTCCGGAGTCGACTCGAGATTCAGACTTTGGTTCAAATTGATTTCTATACTTAGCCAAAGTGTATTGAACCAAAGCTAGAGACACTTAAACATAAATTTACAAATATTTGACTGAAACACTAGATTGAATTCATTAGTATAACATAAGATATACTCAAATGCTTTGAGCTCATCAAAATCAAATAGGATTATAATCAATCACTCCACAATCTCCCCCTTTTTGATGATGACAAAACATTGAGTATTTGTAAAGTGAATTGCTCAACCAAAAGGAGATTTATAATAAAGTTTTGAAATGAATTCAAGTGTCTAGTCATTTAATTTATCCAAACTTGAAAGGTGTGAAACAGTAAATTCTGAAGTTAAAGCTCTCCCTTTCATTTGGAATTATATAAGCCTTCATGTCATGCAATCAATTATTTGGCTTATATATATTTAATAAATTTGCTTTCTTAAGATTTCAGATTCTTCCCCTCAACACATGCATTCAACTTTGTTTAGATTCTCTGAATTTTCTTTTAGTGTGTTGAAGCTTTTGAGCTTGTATTTTTGGTTTTAGAGAGAAAATCTGCCAATTTGTTCTTGAGTATGATTCAACTAATCTCCAAATATCCCTTGAATAGATTCTGGAGATTACTCCTTTAGGAGCCCCAACAGAGAGATAATGAGCCTCGAGGTATCGAATCCACTTAGAACAAATTACTTTGTGCTTTAAAAGTTTTTTTTTTATTGATTCCCTTTACATTTCAATTCAATATATTTTCTCCCCCTTTTTGTCATCATAGCAAAAAGGCAGAAAGCACAGTAAGATACAAGAACTCAAGAATGCACAATTTTTGCAAAAAATTTCTACTCATTGTATTTATCCAAAATTGAGTACAAGTGTGATTACATATCAAGTGAGTCCTCAAGAGACTGTACATCATAAAGTAAAAAGAACAAAAGATACTAGGGTTTCTTTGTGGTGGAGGATGTGGCTCCCTTGCTCAGTCTAGTGTGTTTGATGACAATGCTTAACCCCTCATTGATGTTCCCCAGTTGTTCGAGTATCTCCGAGGTGGTTCTAGACTGAATCGTAGATATGTTGTTCACACTTTCTTGGAGGGTGTCAAGTTTGAAGATCAGTACATTGGCTAGTCTCTCAGCACCCTGACTCTGGTTGCCTAGTTCATGTTTGATGCTATCTCGCATCTCCCTTGTGTCGTCCTTGACGTCACTTATGTTCCAGTATTGACCTTGAACTAGGCTTCGAATGTTGAATATCTCCTCCTTCAGATTTGCAACCATCTCTGTTACGGCTGCTAAGGAGGGAACTAGCTCGGTGGAGGGAGTACTCTGAGGACCTCGGAGCTCCCTCAGCAGGTCATCTCGCAGATCCCTCACTATCTCCTGCCGCAACTCTCGGAGCTGCTCAGAAGATATGCGGACCTCCAGTGGCTGTTGCTGAGTAGATGGGGCAGTGGAGGTGGAGGGCTCTGTATGTGCAGGACCAGAGGTAGAAGGATGGGTGGGTAGATCTGTATGGTGGTCCTGGTCATGATCAGAGGTAGGAGAGTGATGAGTGGTAGGGTCAGATGAAGTGGAAGGTCTCCGTACCCAGACTCCCTCTACTCTATGAAATCCCATCCTATGAAGAGTCCCCTCACCCATGCGATCTGTGTGACGCAGTGAGCGAGAGGGTTCCCCCTCAGGAATGGGGACCTCTAACTCCCTAAATATCAAGGTGAACATCATGCCATAGGGAAGACTGAGCCTAGGTTTATCTAGAGGCTCACAGAGGTACTTGTATATAAGTTTGGGGAAGTTGATAGGAGTGTCCTGGAGTATATGGTACATCAGGGCTAGGTCCCTCTCGGAGATAAAGTCAAACCTCCCAGTCTTTGGGAAGAGAGTCCTAGAAATGGCACTAAGGAGAAGCCGCATTTCAGCCGACAGCTGATTTGCGAACACCTCCTCTATGGGGGACTGTGGAGGACTCCCTAAAACTGCTGTAAGGGCCTCAGTCCTATCTTGAGGGTGACTGAGAGAGATCCCTTCTTGGGAAAGATGGAGGACTTGAGCAATGACGTCCTCCGAGATGAATATAGGGACACCTGCTACAGTTCCCTGAATACCACTACCCCGGGCTACAGTCCCATAAAATTCCCTAACTAACCCCGGGTAAGTTGGGAGGTCTAAGGAACAGAAAAACTCTAGCCCTTGTGCCCTAAGACGATGCCCTAGGGTGAAGCCTTCCCGGGAGAGGAAGTCAAAGTTGACTTTCCTCCCGGTGGAGACCGCCTTCCCGGCGCACGGACGCGAGGGAACCGGCCTAGGCGGGGAAGAAACCGGAGGTGGTGGCCTCACGGGTTCGTTCCGAGCCTTTGATCGTTGCTCGGCCCCGCTCGCAGAGATGGGTCTCTTCCAGCTCGGGACAACTGCTTTCCTAGGCATTTTTGACCTAGACACGGGAGAGGAACTAGGAGAAATGGAGGAAAACTCGATGGAGAAGACCTAGAATGGGTCGGAGACGAGGTCGGAGACGGCTCTAGGATTTTGGAACAGTGTCGGCTGTGAATAGAAGTGGGGATTGAACGTTTTGATTAGGGTTAAAACATCGGATTCCCGACCTCGAGTCGACTCCAGTAAGTCGCGAGTCAACTCGACCTCGAGTCGACTCCAAAATATGCGCGAGTCGACTCCCCCATGATACCATCGACCTCGAGTCGACTCCAAAATATGTGCGAGTCGACTCCCCCATGAGCCGACTCTAAAATGTATCCGAGTCGACTCGAACTCTGGCACGCACCCAAAAATCATGTTATTTTCGTGCCACAAGAGATAGTTATAGACTTATCCATGATTTAGGAGCTGAATTGATGATCATAGATAAGAAGTCCTATGTTTACCATAGATGATAAGTGCTAAATAATGCATAAATTAATATCTTATTCATAGCACTAATCATTATTTTAATTCACATATTTTTGTAAATTCAACTAAAAATTGAATTATCTTCATCATTGCATTATTAAAAATAATTCGATTTTTGCTTGATTATATTGGTCCATCTAATGTATGCAGGTCAAATCAAATTCATCTGGGATGACCCCTGAACCCGAATGACACGCACCCCGTGAATCAGATCTTCTCAATTTCCTCTTCAACACATGGCTATCCCTAGTTCACGTTCTTCTCCCATGCTCCATGTACCACAACTCCAATCGCAAGTTATTTCAACCATTTATCTCGCACCCACGTCATCCTTCCCAGCAAAACAATATCATTCCCAGATTTCTTCCCACATCCGCATGAGTCCATGCGATCTCCCAACGTCCCAGCACCATTCTTTTCGTTACAGAGCAGAGCTAAAATCCAGCCAAATTCCATTATCCACGGGATGAATCCCAAAGTCGCTCCCATGTTTCACGTGTCCATTCCCTTCCAGATAAGAACCAGAAACCGCTGCCAACTGCTTCCCTCACGGACTCAACTCCCCTTCTGGATTAACTTCCCAGCATTCCATCTCCTCCCGGCGACTCAACTCTATCCCATGAACAGCCTTCGGATCAGCTTCATCCCAAATTCCATGGATTAACAACTTCCCTTCTTCATCCAAACTTCCAGCTCATATTTCCTCCATTACCGTTCAGCTCCATTAACAAAAAAATCCAACTTTCGCATCCCCTGCTTCGGAACAGAATCCGAGTCTTCATCAATCCCAGTGAACTTCCTTCATCTCATTCCGTTCCTAGCTCCCCTGTTTCGGAACAACTCCATCCTCAACCGAATCCAGGCTTCATCCGGATTTGCTCCCAGCTCCTCTGTTCTCAACCGAGAACACCACCCCCATAATCCAAGCTTATCCTCTTCCCCTGTTTCGATTTCCTCTCAGCTATCAGCCGAGATCCTCTCAGCCGTGAGTGCCAATCCGAGTCTTCTCTTCACTCCTTCCCAGCCGAATCAACCAACCTTCTCCAGATTCCACGTCCACGAACAGCTTCGAACTTCATCCTCCCGAGTCCCAAACTTCATCATCTCCCAACCGTATCACTCTTATCTTCACCTCGTTCCAATGCCTCCCCAATCTGTGAACGCGTCCCAGCATCCCGCTTCTTCTGGATCATCTCCCATTCACGGACGTGATCCATCTTTATCCAAGCAAACCCCAGGATTTCATTCCTCCCAACGGCTTTCTTCTCATCTTCCTTATCCCACCGCGTCCAAGGATCAAGGAGCAGATTCATCTGCCTTATCCCATAGCTGTTCATCCTTATCTGAACTCGGAACAGGGGAGGAGAGAGAGCTGGTGAAGGCTATAAAAGGAGGAGGAGACGGACCCCTTGAAACCCATCTCTCATCAGAGGCCAAGTTCTCCACCGGGAGAAGAAGAGCTTGGCTCTTCTCAGGGAGTTCCGTCAAGAAATAAAAAAAAAGCAGAGGAGGGAGAGAGGTTTGGTTATTTTGGGAATATTTCAAAGAAGAAAGAGAAGGAAGGGATGGGAGCCCACTGCTGTGCTGCTGCTGCCGTCCACCACTCCATGAAAGGCTGATCTCTTCTCCAGGGCCGGATGTAGCCCTAACAAAGGGCCAAGGGTTTTATATTTTTGATTTATGTTCTTGGAATTGTATAAACTTCTTTGATCTTAATGAATATTTCTTTAATTCCATATTTGAATTCTGTGATTTTAAATATGATGTTTATACAATTGCTATTCATGATCACTAAAGTAAATATAAGATAGTCCATGCTAAAGGAAGATGCGATGTGCTGCCACCTTAGATTAGGGTAGACATTTCATGCTAACTAAAGATGGATTATGCCTAAATTACTTTTGTGAATTTTTATTTAAATGCTTATTAGGCTTGCAGCCAATTTGCATGTTTATCTAAGAATAAATTGAAATATAAATAACCCTTGTCTCGATGTTAGTGGTGAATTCCTTGCCCTAGGTTTTTCCCAAACTGATATCTTTTTAATTGCATTTTCTTTTATTAAATTGCTTAGTTTAATAGTCTTCACAAATTCTCTTTTTCAAATATTTTTTTATTTTTAAAGAAAAACAACTATACCCCAATCCCTGTGGATCGATACCCGTAACCACTATCCTACCAGATACGTGCTATTGCGTGGTCTTTAAAGTTGACTATCAATTTTTGGCGCCGTTGTCTGGGATTGCTAGTATAGTTGTTTTTCTTTTCATAAAAAAAAATTTCAAAAAAAAAATATTTAAAATAAAATAAAAATATTTTCTATTTTTGTTACTTTCCTTATCTCTTTTACCTCTCACTAATTTTTGATTTTTCTTTTGATATTATTTGATCAGGAATCAAAGAAAAAAAAAGTCTGGGACGATCAAAAAGGGAATTGCTGGAAAAGGAATGCTATAGAGGTTTGCTTTTAAAAAAAATTGCTGGAAAAAAGTCCCTTTGGTAACCTCTAAACCTTTCTTATTTAGATTGATTCCCAATTAGCCAAAAAAAAAAAATATGTGGTGATTGTTTAATTTTAATTTCAGCAAAAGTGTGAATGCATGCTTGATACACATACACCAATTAATCCGCACATAGTAAGGGCAATCACCCCAACAAGATGAGAATTGGATTCATCATCAGATTCTTGCCCAAATTAGGTGAATCAATTCTCACATAGCTATCACCTTAATTAAAATTAATTAGATGTTGGCCCCTAGGGACATTCGAGCTCAATAGGACGAAGATCACCGAAAGTTGCACCAATTTTGCTCTGTGGCTCAGTTGATGTCTAGGCAAGCTTTGTCCCAAGGGAGACAGTTCATCTGTTCGAGGCAGGTGGTTTTTAAGTGGGACCTTTGCAACGCATCGTGACCCCCTCACTTACCTGGGAGCTTACCTGGTCAACTAAGTTCATTAGACCGGATTGGAGGCTTAGGTGCCCTCTTCAAATCAGTTAGGAGCTGTCTAGTGATTTTAGGGCAAATACAAGGATTTGACGTGTTTTTCTTTTAGTGCATGCTTGACTTGACTGATCAGAAGAGTATAACTCCGTGCCCGACAATCAGTCTTCCACAAATTTTCTTCCTTGGAGAACTCGGCATGAACCCGGTATGATTTGATAAGGATGCGCTGCGTCTGGCTGAAGACGTTAAACTTAGCGCTTGTTGGGAGGCAACCCAATTTTCATAGATTATTTTTGCACATTTTTTTTTGTCGTATTTTTTTCAGGAGTCTTAATATTACTGATGCAACTAAGGTACAATGCTTCTATCCTCCATATGCATCATATTTTCGTCCAAAATAAAATAGAATAAAATAATAATCTCAAAAAAAAAAAAAACATTGAGGACAATGTCTGGTCTAGGTTGGGGGGTATAGGAAATTCGAATTTCCTAAAGAACTTTTTACATTTTCGTATTTTTAAATAAGTTTATCTCAAAAGAAACATTGAGGATAATGTTTGATCTAGGTTGGGGGGTATAAGATTCGAATTTTTGAAGAATTTTTTTCGAAATTTTTAATTTTGTGAATAAGTATTTCATCTCAAAAAAAAACAAAAAACAAAAAAAAAAAAACTAATTTCTATGCTTTAGTGCTGAAATGATAAACACACAAGTATATAAAATCTAAAAAGCCCAATAACTAGTCAGGAGTAAGTCAATTTGAGTTCTTTTTATTAAAAATTCTTTTAGCGAGTTGTAAGATAATTTTTACTTTGGAATTTCACAACACACATGGCCTGCACTTCTAAGGATTAGGTTCAACATTATGTTGCTAAGTCTAGTAGCAACCTTGAGTCCTGATGAATCATTCCTATCTAATTCACTATTATCCCGTATTTATTGTTTAAAAAAAAAAAATGAATTTAGTCAGGTACATCGAAAAGGGCTACCTATCGTCAAAGGTCAGCGGGCTTGTAATGAGGAACCCGAGCATAGGTCCGTAGGGGAGTCTTGATGCCTAACACCTTATGCCATCTGGTGTGGGAGTGTTGACTGAATGCTCGTTACATGGAGGAATCATTACAAGAGTAAAAGTGCGTAATAAATATAAAATAAAAAAAATAAATAAAAAAAATAAAAAATAAAAAAAAAAAGAGAAAAAGAGAAAATAATATTGACCTTGAAAAAGACGATAGTGTGAAAGCCGTCGTTGTAAAGATTCGAGTAAACTGGAATATTACAGATAAAGCCCATGAGGTATTAAAGTAAACATCCACAACTCTCGAAATCCTGCAAGGTAGGATGGTTTTGAATCAGTGATTAGGTCTTATCTGACCAATTCTTGGAAACTACTAGTTTTAGCAGTATTTTGGAGAATCTAAAGCCTTAGCTTGTGTATGGTCCAGACAACACCGAGCACCCAAGTATAAATTAGCCTTACAACTCTCTAACAGAAACTTAATGACTTCAACTTAAATTGCATACTAACTTAGGATTTGGGCTGACTTAGTAATTAAAACTTTGTGTGCTTTTGAAATTATTGGCACTTATGCATTTGAAATTAGATTTTATAAAACAATAAAATAATTTTGTTTTCGACTACAGTTTGTGGGTATCTGAGCCGGAAACCCTCACGAGACAAAACTCGTCCACAGGGCCACCTAGGGGTTTAAAGCTTTATTGCATACGGTAAATGCAATCGCGATTCCTGCGAAAGTGAGTTAGTTTTTTCTATTTTGCTTGAAGACTAGCAAAATGTAAGTTGGGGGGTGTGATAAGTGCTAAATAATGCATAAATTAATATCTTATTCATAGCACTTATCATTATTTTAATTCACATATTTTTGTAAATTCAACTAAAAATTGAATTATCTTCATCAGTGCATTATTAAAAATAATTCGATTTTTGCTTGATTATATTGGTCCATCTAATGTATGCAGGTCAAATCAAATTCATCTGGGATGACCCCTGAACCCGAATGACACGCACCCCGTGAATCAGATCTTCTCAATTTCCTCTTCAACACATGGCTATCCCTAGTTCACGTTCTTCTCCCATGCTCCATGTACCACAACTCCAACCGCAAGTTATTTCAACCATTTATCTCGCACCCACGTCATCCTTCCCAGCAAAATAATATCATTCCCAGATTTCTTCCCACATCCGCATGAGTCCATGCGATCTCCCAACGTCCCAGCACCATTCTTTTCGTTACAGAGCAGAGCTAAAATCCAGCCAAATTCCATTATCCACGGGATGAATCCCAAACTTGCTCCCATGTTTCACGTGTCCATTCCCTTCCAGATAAGAACCAGAAACCGCTGCCAACTGCTTCCCCTCACGGACTCAACTCCCCTTCTGGATTAACTTCCCAGCATTCCATCTCCTCCCGGCGACTCAACTCTATCCCATGAACAGCCTTCGGATCAGCTTCATCCCGAATTCCATGGATTAACAGCTTCCCTTCTTCATCCAAACTTCCAGCTCATATTTCCTCCATTACCGTTCAGCTCCATTAACAAAAAAATCCAACTTCCGCATCCCCTGCTTCGGAACAGAATCCGAGTCTTCATCAATCCCAGTGAACTTCCTTCATCTCATTCCTTTCCTAGCTCCCCTGTTTCGGAACAACTCCATCCTCAACCGAATCCAGACTTCATCCGGATTTGCTCCCAGCTCCTCTGTTCTCAACCGAGAACACCACCCCCATAATCCAAGCTTATCCTCTTCCCCTGTTTCGATTTCCTCTCAGCTATCAGCCGAGATCCTCTCAGCCGTGAGTGCCAATCCGAGTCTTCTCTTCACTCCTTCCCAGCCGAATCAACCAACCTTCTCTGGATTCCACGTCCACGAACAGCTTCGAACTTCATCCTCCCGAGTCCCAAACTTCATCATCTCCCAACCGTATCACTCTTATCTTCACCTCGTTCCAATGCCTCCCCAATCTGTGAACACGTCCCAGCATCCCGCTTCTTCTGGATCATCTCCCATTCACGGACGTGATCCATCTTTATCCAAGCAAACCCCAGGATTTCATTCCTCCCAACGGCTTTCTTCTCATCTTCCTTATCCCACCGCGTCCAAGGATCAAGGAGCAGATTCATCTACCTTATCCCATAGCTGTTCATCCTTATCTGAACTCAGAACAGGGGAGGAGAGAGGGCTGGTGAAGGCTATAAAAGGAGGAGGAGACGGACCCCTTGAAACCCATCTCTCATCAGAGGCCAAGTTCTCCACCGGGAGAAGAAGAGCTTGGCTCTTCTCAGGGAGTTCCCACAAGAAATAAAAAAAAAGCAGAGGAGGGAGAGAGGTTTGGCTATTTTGGGAATATTTCAAAGGAGAAAGAGAAGGAAGGGATGGGAGCCCGCTGCTGTGCTGCTGCTGCCGTCCACCACTCCATGAAAGGCTGATCTTTTCTCCAGGGCCGGATGTAGCCCTAACAAAGGGCCAAGGGTTTTATATTTTTGATTTATGTTCTTGGAATTGTATAAACTTCTTTGATCTTAATGAATATTTCTTTAATTCCATATTTGAATTCTGTGATTTTAAATATGATGTTTATACAATTGCTATTCATGATCACTAAAGTAAATATAAGATAGTCCATGCTAAAGGAAGATGCGATGTGCTGCCACCTTAGATTAGGGTAGGCATTTCATGCTAACTAAAGATGGATTATGCCTAAATTACTTTTGTGAATTTTTATTTAAATGCTTATTAGGCTTGTAGCCAATTTGCATGTTTATCCAAGAATAAATTGAAATATAAATAACCCTTGTCTCGATGTTAGTGGTGAATTCCTTGCCCTAAGTTTTCCCCAAACTGATATCTTTTTAATTGCATTTTCTTTTATTAAATTGCTTAGTTTAATAGTCTTCACAAATTCTCTTTTTCAAATATTTTTTATTTTTAAAGAAAAACAACTATACCCCAATCCCTGTGGATCGATACCCGTAACCACTATCCTACCAGATAAGTGCTATTGCGTGGTCTTTAAAGTTGACTATCAATAGACTAATCCTCAAAATCTATGAATTAGAGGAGAGTATCACGAGAATGGATCAATCACTCCTAACCCTCTTCTAAGTATGCAAAAACGATCCTCACTCAGGAGTTTTGTGAAGATATCAGCAAGTTGATCATCAGTACATACAAATTGAAGTGTCACATCACCATTCAGTACATGATCTCTTATGAAGTGATGTCTTATCTCAATATGTTTAGTTCTTGAGTGCTGAATTGGATTTTTAGTTAGATTAATGGCACTTGTATTATCACAGTTAATGGGAATTTCATCTTGTTTAATGCCATAATCTTCAAGTTGTTGTTTAATCCACATGATTTGAGCACAACAACTTCCGGCAACAACATATTCGGCTTCCGCCGTAGATAGTGCAACCGAGTTTTGTTTCTTGCTAAACCAAGAGATTAAATTTTCTCCTAAGAATTGACATGACCCGCTGGTGCTTTTTCTATCAAGTTTACAACCAGCAAAATCTGAATCTGTATACCCTATTAAGTTTATGCTAGATTCTCTAGAGTACCATAAACCTATATTTTTTGTTCCTATTAGGTATTTAAAGATTCTCTTAACTGCAATTAAATGTGATTCCTTAGGATTAGATTGATATCTAGCACACATGCATACACTAAACATGATATCAGGTCTACTTGCAGTGAGATATAATAAAGATCCTATCATACCTCTATACATCTTTTGATCTACTGATTTACCTGATTCATCTTGATCTAGTTTGCATGATGAACTCATGGGTGTGCTGATTGACTTGTTTCCTTCCATATCAAACTTCTTAAGCATCTCCTTGATGTATTTAGCTTGATTGATGAAGATCCCTTCTTCAGATTGTTTGATTTGGAGCCCGAGAAAATAGTTCAGCTCTTCCATCATGCTCATTTCAAATTCACTCTGCATTAGGTCAGAAAATTCTTCGCAGAGGCGATTGTTAGTAGCACCAAAAATAATATCATCTACATAAATCTGAACTACTAACATATCTTTGTTTTTCTTTTTTAAAAACAATGTTGTATCAACGTTCCCTCTAGAGAATTCATGATCTAATAGAAATTTGCTAAGTCTTTCATACCATGCTCTAGGTGCTTGTTTCAAACCATAAAGTGCTTTGTTTAATTTATATACATGATTGGGATATTGATGATTTTCAAAATCAGGAGGTTGTTCTACATACACTTCCTCATTAATATACCCATTCAAAAAGGCACTTTTTACATCCATTTGAAATAATTTGAAGTCTTTAGAGCATGCAAATGCTAGTAACAATCTAATTGCCTCAAGTCTAGCTACAGGAGCAAAGGTTTCATCAAAGTCTATACCTTCTTCTTGATTATAGCCCTTTGCTACTAGTCTAGCCTTGTTCCTAATCACAATTCCATTTTCATCAAGTTTATTTTTATATATCCATTTGGTTCCTATTATTGAGTATTCAGAGAGTCGTTCAACTAGGTTCCATACCTTATTTCTAGTAAATTGGTTTAGTTCTTCTTGCATTGTATTTATCCAATTTACATCCTTTTCAGCTTCTTCTATGTGTTTAGGTTCAAAGTGTGAGACAAATGCTAGATGATTATTTAAGTTCCTAAGAGATGCTCTAGTCTTAACAGGTTGAGATGGATCATCTAAAATTAATTTCTTAGGATGCCCATGAGCATACCTCCAAGCCTTAGTCAGCCCATGATCCACAATTGCCTCTTGGCTTGTTGATGCATTTCCAATTAGTTTTTGTTCATCTTCTTGTAATGTCACCTCATCCATCTTTTCTTCAAGAATTTCTGCATCATCATCAGGAGCAACTCTCTTGCTAGAAGAGATATCATTAGTATCATCAAAAATAACATGTATAGACTCTTCAATAACAAGGTTTCTTTTGTTAAATACTCTATATGCTTTGCTTGATGTAGAATATCCCAAAAAGATACCTTCATCAGATTTAGAATCAAATTTACCTAAGTTATCCTTGCCATTATTATGAATGAAACACCTACATCCAAAAACATGAAAATAATTTACTTTGGGCTTTCTATTTTTCCAAAGTTCATAAGGTGTTTTTTTTTATAATGGGTCTCAATAAAACTCTATTTAGTATATGACACGATGTATTAATGGCTTCTCCCCAAAAATACTTAGGGAGGTTACTTTCACATAACATGGTTCTAGCCATTTCCTCTAGGGTTCTATTCTTTCTTTCCATTTTGTTGTGGTGTTCTAGATGCAGAGAAATTATGAGTTATCTCCTTTTTACTACAAAATTCATCAAATAGATGATTTTCAAATTCCGTTCCATGGTCACTTCTAATAGCTATGACTGAAGCATCTCTCGCATTAGTTACTTTCTTATGAAATTTCTTAAATACAGAAAACGCTTGATCTTTATGAGCTAAGAACATGACCCAAGTATATCTAGAAAAATCATCTACAATAACAAGACCATTGTTGCTGAAAATTGGACCCGAGGGCTGCCGCGAACCGAGAGGGGAGGAGCTCCGCTGCCGGGACGGTGGATGGCGGTGCGTCGACGGGTGGCGTCCTCCTGGAGAATCCTGCAAGAAAGCCAATGGCCGGGCTTTCCGGCGCCGGCCTGCTACGATTTTAATCTTGCTCTTTTAAAAAGAAAAATTAAATGTAGAATACCCCAAGTATAGGGTGTAGCAAAATAATATTCTCGGTGAGTTCGAGATCGTATCCATAGGGATTTGACTATGAACAAAACACTAAAGGCTAATTTATATTTAGCTTGGAATAACTAAGGCATCGGGATTCAGCTTAGTACTTCTTCATGCATTTCTTTTAATCACCTATTACCTCAGTTAGATCTGAGTGAAGACCTAACTGAAAAATAAAGCGGTGAAAATCATAAATAAATAGATCTTTATGGACAGTATTGCATTAATTTTACTTTAGACTATAGGGGTTTCTAAGCATCTGCTATACCCTGGGGGAAATAACAGATCAAACAAATGTATAAGTTTAAAGTAATTCCTAAACATTCACTGCACATAAATGATATTAAAATTTAATTGATGATTAAAAGAATACATGAAAAAAATACTAGGCTATTCCCTAGCCTTAGCTAAAAGAGATTTAGCTATCCATATGAGATGCAAGCATTTTTATAAAAGGGATTAGCATAGAGTAAATAAAATAAAGCATAAATCCCTTTTTCTTTTCTTTTTTTTTTTGGTTTCCTTTGGTTGAGAAAACAGAGTGCTCTGTTTTCTCTTCTCTCTTGCGTCTCCTCCTCCTCTCACCCGGCTGGCTCCCTTCCTCTTCCGTCGCGGCGGCTGGCCTCCTCCTCTTCTAGAACAGCCCCCTAGTCACCTCTCTCCTTTCTAGCCTCTCCTCCTTTTCCAGAATCGGCTGAGGAGATGGATTGGAAGAGGAGGTGCAGATTTTGTGCTTCTGTCCCCTCTTTGCTCCGTCTCTCCCTTCTTGATCCGTGACCTCCCTTCGCCTCCTCTTTTTCCTCCACCGGATCTAAGATCCATCCCCTCTCTCTTCTTCACCTGGGTCCTTTTATAGGCTGCGGTTGCTTGGGACAGTTTTGAACACTGATGAGACGCGGCTTGGAGATGGGAAGTTGCTGGGAAACCATGGGTGTTGGGAAGACTCCTCAGATGGCTGGAATTTATTCGCTGGGAAGGGAGTGGAGGACTCGGCTGGATGAAACGATCGAATGCCACGATGCTTGGGATGCTCTTCATGGCTGGGATGGTTCTCTGTTGCTTGGAAGCCGAAAGAGCTTGGGGAGTTGCTTCACGGATGAAAGAAAAAGCCGGTTTGGCTTAGGTCCCTTGGGTTTGATTTAGGTCCCATGGGTTTGATTTAGGTCCCATGGAGGAGATGCCATGATGCTTGGAAAGCCACATGGACGGTTTTGATGATGCTAGGAAACTCCACGATGCGGGCATTTGTGCTAGCTGAAACATGTGGTTACAGTGATATGGATTTCATGCGAATGACGGGCGACGTGAGGCTCAGATGAGACGCTAAGGATTTGTTGAGCTCGAACTACTGGGCATTGGGCTAAAATCCAGCATTATAGGGTCTTTTGAATTACATGCACTCAGACACAGATAAAGCATTAATTAATTAATTTTATTAATAAAAATTAGCTATAATACTAATTAAGATAATATGAAAATTTTACTTTTGTACTCTCATCACACCCCCCAACTAGCTTATTGCTAGTCTCTAGCAATTTAGTGTGAAAATGATAAAATGAGGGTGCAAAAGTATTGTTTATTTTATTAATATATATATATCAATATGCATGAATTAAAATAAATACTCACTTTCGTAGAGCATTACGATTGCACTTAGCACGTGCAACAAGCCGTTAAACCCCTAGGTTACCCTAGTGGACGAGTGTTGTCTCGTGAGGATTTGCAGTGATGTTACCCACAAACATCATTTTTAAGTTAGAAGATACTTTAAAACATAGCAACTCTTAAGGCAAATGTAAATGTGACGTCTCAGAATACCTATACCTCCACCACAATTGGGTACCCTTTGAGTTCTAGGTGCACTACTCAAATTCACAAGTGTTAACTACCATTTGTTAGCTCCCGATCCACAAAATTTTCCGAATATCACATGTTATTTATCCAGAATGGTTCGCATATAAAAATGAAGCTATCAATCCCAACTAGACATCCCAGGTACACAGAGTTCTAAAACAATGGAGTCAAACCAGTCATCCACACGTCACTTGGTTTAAGTTTAACTAACTTACTCATGTTTAATTTATTTTTATTTTTTATTTTTTATTTTTATTTTTATTTTTTTTTTACATAGTGACTACAACAGTCCAACTCCATTAGGCTCTAGTAAGGTCCATGTAACGAGCTTTGGGTCAATGACTCTTGATCCAGTTGGCTCAAGGCATTAGGTGAAACACCCCTCGGACTTAATTACTCGAACCAGACTACGCCACGAGGCCAGACTAGTCACTTATTTCAGTCATTTTCACCTTTTTACTCGAACACTCGCTGCTTTGTAGGCAAGAGGCCCGGTTACTCAGTGAAGACAAACTGTATTATTTCTCTCCTTTTTATATATATATATATATATACATATGTAACGTGACTGTATTGACATAAGGCACCCAGGTGATCTAGCCGGGAATTTCAAACTAATCTTTATGTGAAAACCAAATCATGAACTTTAAGACAAGGACACTCGTACTTCTCTTGCGAATAAGGTCAACAAATAAATAGGTAACACAAGTGAACTCCTGAGGCTTTCCTATTGTCATTGAATACTTGTGTGGGGATCTAATAATAGATCTCTAAAAAGTCATAATATGCTCCTTGCCTTAATAGTTGCACATGTTTATTTCTTTGAAAAATATAGTGGTAATTAAATGCAACAAAATATATGTTTGTTATTATTTATTATTATTATTATTATTATATTTTTGTGTTATTTTTTTATTTATAAATATATATATTTTTCAAATAGAGATTTTTTTTTTGAAATATATGACAATTGGTATGATAATTTTTTATTTATAAATATATATATTTTTCAAATAGAGATTTTTTTTTGGAAAAATATGACAATTGGTATGATATATAAAAAAATATAGTAATCTCTCCCCCCCAACTTAATTTCAACATTGTCCCCAATGTTGCAACATGAATGCATAAAATATTGGATTAATGATTGTATGAAGGATAATAAGACTAAAGGTGAGAATTTACCTGATAGAATGACTGCATACTGTTGTTGCTCTCCAATTGTCATATGAAAGAAAGAAAAATTATGTACAAACAGAGGATCTCTAGCAGATATAGAGATCAATCCTGATAAACAGGATCTCCCAGATTGGTCGATTCAACCTCTGGGGTAAAGTTGTCCAAAAATAACTTCAAACGTTGGCCATTTACTTTAAAAATATTACCGGTGTTTGGATTCTCTATCTCAACGGTTCCATATGGATAAACAGTTTTAACTATAAATGGACCAGTCCACCTAGATCTCAATTTTCCTGAAAATAAATGAAGTCTTGAATTATACAATAGAACTTTCTGGGAAGGCTCAAATGTTTTCCTTATAATATTTCTATCATGAAAGACTTTCATTTTATTCTTATAAATTCGAGCATTCTCATATGCTTCATTCCTTATTTCCTCTAGTTCATTAAGTTGAAGTTTGCGTAGTGAACTAGCCTTATCCATATCAAAATTAAATCTCTTAATAGCCCAGTATGCCCTACGCTCCAATTCCACAGGCAAGTGACAAGGTTTGCCAAAAATAAGACGGTACGGAGACATACCAATCGGGCTTTTAAAAGTAGTACGATAAGCCCAAAGTGCATCAGTTAAACTAAAGACCAGTCTTTGCGATTTGGGTTAACCGTTTTTTCCAGAATATTCTTAATTGATCGATTTGATACTTCAACTTGTCCACTTGTCTGTGGATGATAAGGGGTGGCGACTTTATGGGTGATCCCATATTTCTGCATTAAAGCCTCAAAAGGCTTATTACAGAAGTGTGAACCCCCATCACTGATGATGGCTCGAGGTGTTCCAAATCTGGAAAGAATGTTTTCCTTTAAAAATTTTAGAACAGTTTTGTGGTCATTATGTTTGCAAGGAATTGCCTCAATCCATTTGGAGACATAATCTACAGCTACTAAGATGTACAAATTTCCAAATGAAGGAGGAAATGGACCCATGAAATCTATTCCCCAACAATCAAATATTTCGATAATTAAAATTGGGTTGAGAGGCATCATATTCCTACGAGTTATCCCACCGAACTTTTGACAATGCTCGCAAGCTTTGCAAAAGTTATGGGAATCTTTAAACAAGGTGGGCCAATAGAAACCGCACTGTAAAATTTTTGCAGCCGTTTTCTTAGCAGAGAAATGACCACCGCAAGCTTCAGAATGACAAAATGAAATGACATTAATAAATTCGTCATTAGGTACACATCTCCTAATAATTTGATCTGGGCAGTATTTGAAAAGATAAGGATCATCCCAGAAAAAATTTTTTATTTCAGTCAAAAATTTTCTTTTGTCTTGTTTATTCCAATGACTTGGTAGTTCACCTGTGACTAGAAAATTTGCAATGTCTGCAAACCAGGGTGAAGATGTGATCTCAAACAGTTGCTCGTCAGGGAAAGTGTCTTTTATGGGTGAATTGTCTAAGGAATCTAGAAGAGTGAGACGGGACAAGTGATCAGCTACTACGTTCTCTACCCCCTTTTTATCTCTTATTTCTAGAAAAAATTCTTGGAGCAGAAGGATCCACCTAAGCAAACGCGCCTTAGCATCCTTTTTTGAAAGAAGGTACTTAAGGGCAGCATGGTCAGTGTAGATAATGATTTTGGATCCAATCAAGTAAGACCTAAATTTGTCTAGTGCAAATACTTCGGCAAGTAGTTTCTTTTCCGTAGTGGTGTAATTCTTTTGTGCACTATTTAAAGTCTTACTTGCATAGTAGATAACATAAGGTTTCCTTTCTTTTCTTTGCCCTAGAACTACCCCAACTGCATATTCACTAGCATCACACATAATTTCAAAAGGAAGCAACCAGTCAGGTGGTTGCATGATGGGAGCAGAGGTCAGCAAGCTTTTAAGTTTATCAAAAGCTTTTTGACATTCTTCAGACCACATAAATTGGGTTTCCTTTTGAAGGAGATTACATAAGGGTTTAGATATTGAGCTAAAATCTTTAATGAATCTCCTATAAAATCCTGCATGACCCAAAAATGAGCGTATATCTTTGATAGTTTTTGGGTTGGGTAAGTTAGCAATTAAGTCAATTTTAGCCTTGTCTACTTCAATTCCTTCAGATGAAATAACATGCCCGAGAACAATTCCCCTAGTTACCATGAAATGGCACTTTTCCCAGTTTAAGATTAGATTCTTCTCCTCACACCGAATTAAGACTAGTCTTAAATGGTCCACACAGTTTTCAAAAGAAGAGCCAAAAATCGAAAAATTATCCATGAAAACTTCCAAAAAGCGCTCAACCATGTCGGAGAAAATACTGAGCATGCATCTTTGGAAGGTTGCAGGAGCATTACATAATCCAAAAGGCATTCTCTTGTAAGCAAATGTGCCAAAAGGACATGTAAAAGTGGTCTTTTCCTGATCTTCAGGATCAATTGCAATTTGGTTGTAACCTGAATAGCCATCTAGGAAGCAATAATATTTATGACCTGCTAACCTTTCCAAAATTTGATCAATAAAAGGTAGAGGAAAATGATCCTTCCTAGTGACAGAATTAAGTTTCCTATAGTCAATGCATACACGCCAACTAGTGGGGATCCTAGTTGGAACTAATTCATTGTTGGCATTTTTGACTACAGTAACACCAGATTTTTTCGGGACCACTTGGGTTGGACTTACCCATTTACTATCTGAAATTGGGTAAATCATACCCGCATCCAGAAGTTTCAGAACTTCTGCTCTAACCACATCCTTCATGTTTGGGTTTAATCGACGTTGAGGTTGACAAGAAGGTTTGGCATCAGCTTCTAAGTGGATTCTATGAGTGCAAATTGAGGGACTAATTCTCTTGATATCAGCAATTGTCCACCCTAATGCTCCCTTATGCTCCTTGAGAATTTCTAATAATTTTAGTTCTTGACTTTGTTCGAGTTGGGATGATATGATCACAGGAAAAGTCTCTTCTTGACCAAGGTATGCGTACTTGAGCTCAGATGGCAAAGGCTTTAGCTCAAGTTTAGGTGCTTGAACACTAGATGGTAGAGGACTATTATTGCGTGTGGGCAATTTTTCAAAATGAGATTTCCACCTATCTGTATCCAACAAAGGAGCTGAATCTAATATAGCACTGATTTCTCTAAAGTTTTGGTTGATATCTGTATTTCCGAAATGAGTTAGGCATGTTTCTAAAGGATCAGAAGAAAGAGATGGGACAAAAGCATCCTCAACAATGGAGTCAATCAGATTAACTCCATGAATTTCATCATTTTCGTTATCATTATCGGGTTGTTTACAAATGTTAAATATATTAAAATCTATAGTCATATTCCCGAATGACATTTTCATTATTCCATTTCGACAGTTGATCAAAGCATTAGAAGTAGCTAGAAATGGGCGGCCTAGAATGACAGGTATTGGAGTGGTACAATTCATGACAGGCTGGGTATCTAATACTATGAAGTCGACTGGAAAATAGAATTTATCAATTTGGACAAGTACATCCTCGACTATTCCTCTTGGTATCTTTATAGATCGATCGGCAAGTTGGAGAGTAACCTTGGTGGGTTTTAATTCACCAAGTCCTAACTGTTCATAAACTGAATAGGGTAATAAGTTAACACTAGCACCTAAATCCAGAAGGGCTCGTTGTATCCTGAAGTTTCCTATGATGCAAGATATGGTAGGACAACCAAGATCTTTATATTTAGGTGGGGTGTTGTGTTTGAGAATAGCACTCACCTGTTCAGTTAGAAAAGCTTTCTTTTGTACGTAAAGCTTTCGCTTTATGGTACAAAGATCTTTTAAAAATTTGGCATAAGATGGGATCTGCTTAATGGCATCTAATAGAGAAATGTTAATCTTTACTTGTTTAAAGATATCCAAAATTTCTTGATCAGGTACTCCTTTTTAGCTGCAAGCAAGCGCTGAGGAAATGGAGCAACTATCTTATGATGAGGTATTAGATCATCTTGTTCAGTATTATTTTCATCCCTTTTCTCAATGGATTTTTCAGGTCTGTCATCCTTCGTTGGAATTTATTTGTTAATTATTTTTCCGCTACGGAGGGTCGTAACAGACTTAATTTGTTCAAATTTAGGTTGGGATGAACTTGCTTCATGGACCTCATGTTGACCCTTTGGGTTAGATTGAGGTTGGGCTGGAAATGTCCCTTTTTTCCTAACATTGAGTTGAGCCTCAATTCTACCTACAGAATTTTTAAGTTCTTGAAGTGACTGCATGGTATTCTGATTTATCTGGGTCTGCCCTTGCATGAAGGTTTGCAAAGTATCTTCAAGGGATCTCTTATGGGGTGGCACATAGGGTATGGAATTCCCTTGAGATTCATTGGCAGTGGGTCCATGTCTCCAACTAAAATTCGGATGGTTTCGCCAGTTAGGATTATATGTTTCAGGAAATGGTCTCTTATAAGCATTTGTGAAATTCGCTTGATCATGCAACACTTCTTGGAAGGTGGGGATTGTAGGACAATCCTTGGTTAAGTGTGCATTACTCTCACAGATTTCACAAATACTTTCATCTATAGTAGGTGCCTTTCCTGTATTGGCTCTGCTTAATTCAATGGCTTCAACCTTCCTAGTTAGATTAGCAATCTTTAACTTTGCATCGGAGGCCTGAGGGGGTCTCATGCATTAATGATAGGGCGTGCCGAATGCCTGCGGAGATCTTGTGCCTTGATGACTTGGAGATGGTGGCAGATTGTAGTGGAGTTATGTATTTAGTTGTCAGATCCTTTAGAGGGTTAGGAGGAGATCGGATATTTGGCTAAGGCACGGGTCCGGCACGGGTGCCGAGCCGAGATCTTTAACTTTACATCATTTTCTTCTTTAACATGATACATTCCTCCTTTAGTATTAGTCGATTTTTGAGGTTTCTCGTTCTTATCTATTGTATCCCAGGCCTGTGCATTTTCTGCCAACAGATCAAAATAGTCCCAGGCTTCCTCTGGTTCCTTATTCATAAATTCACCATTACACATCATTTCCATAAATTGTCTCATATTGGAGGTCAAACCATCATAAAAGAAACTGATGATTCTCCAAATTTCGTATCCATGATGTGGGCAAGCAAGGAGAAGGTTCTTAAATCTTTTCCAACACTGAAAAAATGTTTCTCCATCTTTTTGTGCGAAGTTCATGATATTTCTTCTAAGTGTGTTTGTTTTATGTGTTGGGAAGAATTTCTTTAAAAATTCCCTTGTCATCTCTTGCCAAGTAGCTATGGTCCTAGGTCTTAAAGAATGTAACCATGACTTAGCTTTTTCCTTTAAAGAAAAAGGAAATAACTTAAGCTTAACTACTTCTTCAGTGACATCATTGAAATGAAGTGTTGAACACACTTCATCAAATTCTTTTAGGTGCAAATAGGGACTTTCAGAATCAAGTCCGTGAAACTTTGGGAGTAATTGGATTATTCCTGGTTTCATGTCAAAAGCTCCCGCAGCAGTAGGAATAACCATACAGGATGGGGTACTGGTCCTAGTGGGTTGTAGATAATCACGAAGCGTTCTACTAGGTAGGTCATCTTGGTATTCATTATCTCCATGATTACTCTGACTATCCTCCATTTGATTAATTGAACTTTTATCCCTTGATTCAACTCGAAATAATCTTTTCGTTTTATCCCTTTGCCACAACCGCATATACTGACCAATTAACCAGTCGACTTTTTTTTTTAATTATTATTATTAATTAATTATTTATTTATTTTGTATATATATATATTTTTTTTAGAGTTTTGGATGAGTATGAATATTACCTAAAGCTATGAATATTGACACCCTGCTACTAAAATTATTCACAGTCAAACAATATCAAAGCATAGCACCCTTATTTCTAATGTTTTCCTAAAAATTTCTAGACAGCTCCTAACTGGTTTGAAGAGTACACTTAAGCCTCCAATCCGGTCTAATAACCTAGTCGACCAGGTAAGCTCCCAGGTAAGTGGAGGGGTCACGATGCGTATAGCAAAGGTCCCACTTAAAACCCACTTTCCTCGAACAGAAACTGTCTCCCTTTAATCACTTAGAGGGACAAAGCTTGCCTAGACATCGACCGGGGTCATAGAGCGAAATTGGTGCAACTTTCAGTGGTCTTCGTCCTATTGAGCTCGATTATCCTTAGGGGCCAACGTCTAGTTGATTTTAATTAGGCTTAGGATATTTATGCACTTGGATGATTTTTGGGCTAAGGACGAGTGATGAAATCCCGACCTTATCTTTTTAATGGGTTCAGCCCTTAGATTATTTTATGCAAATGCTTTATACTATATGCAACAATCAAGAAGATTTTTAACATTTTATGTCATGACATTAAATTGCATTTGAATAGTTGATCAAGCAAACTAGCTAAATTTTTTTATTTATTTATTTATTTATTTATTTATTTATTATTTTAATTAATAATTTTTTTTTAATTTTTTAAAATAAGAGTAAAATTATAATCTAGGAAAAATAGGACTAGTATGAGCAAAACAGGAAAATTACTTTAAATACTCACGGCCAGAGTTCGTTCACTCCGGGAATCCAAAAATGTGATCTTGATCTTCCTCGTTACTGGTCCTGCTTTGTATCGTCCTTGAATCTGAAAAGATTTGAAATTTCAGCTGTGTTAAAAATAAAGAAAAATTGAAGAACTAGAAATAGAAATTTTCAGCCTTGTTCTCGTTCGCACGTTGCAAATCCCCGGCAACGGCGCCAAAAACTTGCTACGTCTTTAATCTTGCTCTTTTAAAAAGGAAAATTAAATGTAGAATACCCCAAGTATAGGGTGTAGCAAAATAATATTCTCGGTGAGTCCGAGATCGTATCCACAGGGATTTGACTATGAACAAAAAACTAAAGGCTAATTTATATTCAGCTTGGAATAACTAAGGCATCGGGATTCAGCTTAGTACTTCTTCATGCATTTCTTTTAATCACCTATTACCTCAGTTAGATCTGAGTGAAGACCTAACTGGAAAATAAAGCGGTGAAAATCATAAATAAATGGATCTTTATGGACAGTATTCAATTAATTTTACTTTAGACTATAGGGGTTTCTAAGCATCTGCTATACCCTGGGAGAAATAACAGATCAAACAAATGTATAAGTTTAAAGTAATTCCTAAACATTCACTGCACATAAATGATATTAAAATTTAATTGATGATTAAAAGAATACATGAAAAAAATACTAGGCTATTCCCTAGCCTTAGCTAAAAGAGATTTAGCTATCCATATGAGATGCAAGCATTTTTATAAAAGGGATTAGCATAGAGTAAATAAAATAAAGCATAAATCCCTTTTTCTTTTCTTTTTTTTTTTGGTTTCCTTTGGTTGAGAAAACAGAGTGCTCTGTTTTCTCTTCTCTCTTGCGTCTCCTCCTCCTCTCACCCGGCTGGCTCCCTTCCTCTTCCGTCACGGCGGCTGGCCTCCTCCTCTTCTAGAACAGCCCCCTGGTCACCTCTCTCCTTTCTGGCCTCTCCTCCTTTTCCAAAATCGACTGAGGAGATGGATTGGAAGAGGAGGTGCAGATTTTGTGCTTCTGTCCCCTCTTTGCTCCGTCTCTCCCTTCTTGATCCGTGACCTCCCTTCGCCTCCTCTTTTTCCTCCACCGGATGTAAGATCCATCCCCTCTCTCTTCTTCACCTGGGTCCTTTTATAGGCTGCGGTTGCTTGGGACGGTTTTGAACACTGATGAGACGCGGCTTGGAGATGGGAAGTTGCTGGGAAACCATGGGTGTTGGGAAGACTCCTCAGATGGCTGGAATTTATTCGCTGGGAAGGGAGTGGAGGACTCGGCTGGATGAAACGATCGAATGCCACGACGCTTGGGATGCTCTTCATGGCTGGGATGGTTCTCTGTTGCTTGGAAGCCGAAAGAGCTTGGGGAGTTGCTTCACGGATGAAAGAAAAAGCCGGTTTGGCTTAGGTCCCTTGGGTTTGATTTAGGTCCCATGGGTTTGATTTAGGTCCCATGGGTTTGATTTAGGTCCCATGGAGGAGATGCCATGATGCTTGGAAAGCCACATGGACAGTTTTGATGATGCTAGGAAGCTCCACGATGCGGGCATTTGTGCTAGCTGAAACATGTGGTTACAGTGATATGGATTTCATGCGAATGACGGGCGACGTGAGGCTCAGATGAGACGCTAAGGATTTGTTGAGCTCGAACTACTGGGCATTGGGCTAAAATCCAGCATTATAGGGTCTTTTGAATTACATGCACTCAGACACAGATAAAGCATTAATTAATTAATTTTATTAATAAAAATTAGCTATAATACTAATTAAGATAATATGAAAATTTTACTTTTGTACTCTCATCACGGCCCTCCGAAGCTTAAGTCAGAGGGGGCTAATATGTGGGGGGAGTAAAGGAGGAGAATGTTTGTTCTCTCTTTTTTGTGTATATCTGTGTCCGTTCCCTTCTCTTTCCCACCAGGTTCCCTTTTTGTAGAAAGGTATCACGTTACCTGGGAGGGGGCAAGGGGATTTGTCTTCTTTCGTGATAATTGGGCACGATCATGCTTATTAATGGCGTTGTGGAGAATAAGGCCGGATCAGGCCGGAGTCAGGAAGCTGTCACGATTGATCGGACCCGTTGGGATGGTTGAACCGCCGGCCGTGGTGGGCCTGGGGTTCGTAGATGGCAAGTGCATTGATTGCTGAGTGAACCAGTGGTCAGGAAGAGCCATGTGCTTTGATGGTTCAGTGATCCGGAGATCACCTTGAGCCGTGTTCATTTAATGACTGAGTGCATCGGAGGCCTGAGGGGGTCTCATGCATTAATGATAGGGCGTGCCGAATGCCTGCGGAGATCTTGTGCCTTGATGACTTGGAGATGGTGGCAGATTGTAGTGGAGTTATGTATTTAGTTGTCAGATCCTTTAGAGGGTTAGGAGGAGATCGGATATTTGGCTAAGGCACGGGTCCGGCACGGGTGCCGAGCCGAGATCTTTAACTTTACATCATTTTCTTCTTTAACATGATACATTCCTCCTTTAGTATTAGTCGATTTTTGAGGTTTCTCGTTCTTATCTATTGTATCCCAGGCCTGTGCATTTTCTGCCAACAGATCAAAATAGTCCCAGGCTTCCTCTGGTTCCTTATTCATAAATTCACCATTACACATCATTTCCATAAATTGTCTCATATTGGAGGTCAAACCATCATAAAAGAAACTGATGATTCTCCAAATTTCGTATCCATGATGTGGGCAAGCAAGGAGAAGGTCCTTAAATCTTTCCCAACACTGAAAAAATGTTTCTCCATCTTTTTGTGCGAAGTTCATGATATTTCTTCTAAGTGTGTTTGTTTTATGTGTTGGGAAGAATTTCTTTAAAAATTCCCTTGTCATCTCTTGCCAAGTAGCTATGGTCCTAGGTCTTAAAGAATGTAACCATGACTTAGCTTTTTCCTTTAAAGAAAAAGGAAATAACTTAAGCTTAACTACTTCTTCAGTGACATCATTGAAATGAAGTGTTGAACACACTTCATCAAATTCTTTTAGGTGCAAATAGGGACTTTCAGAATCAAGTCCGTGAAACTTTGGGAGTAATTGGATTATTCCTGGTTTCATGTCAAAAGCTCCCGCAGCAGTAGGAATAACCATACAGGATGGGGTACTGGTCCTAGTGGGTTGTAGATAATCACGAAGCGTTCTACTAGGTAGGTCATCTTGGTATTCATTATCTCCATGATTACTCTGACTATCCTCCATTTGATTAATTGAACTTTTATCCCTTGATTCAACTCGAAATAATCTTTTCGTTTTATCCCTTTGCCACAACCGCATATACTGACCAATTAACCAGTCGACTTTTTTTTTTAATTATTATTATTAATTAATTATTTATTTATTTTGTATATATATATATTTTTTTTAGAGTTTTGGATGAGTATGAATATTACCTAAAGCTATGAATATTGACACCCTGCTACTAAAATTATTCACAATCAAACAATATCAAAGCATAGCACCCTTATTTCTAATGTTTTCCTAAAAATTTCTAGACAGCTCCTAACTGGTTTGAAGAGTACACTTAAGCCTCCAATCCGGTCTAATAACCTAGTCGACCAGGTAAGCTCCCAGGTAAGTGGAGGGGTCACGATGCGTATAGCAAAGGTCCCACTTAAAACCCACTTTTCTCGAACAGAAACTGTCTCCCTTTAATCACTTAGAGGGACAAAGCTTGCCTAGACATCGACCGGGGTCATAGAGCGAAATTGGTGCAACTTTCAGTGGTCTTCGTCCTATTGAGCTCGATTATCCTTAGGGGCCAACGTCTAGTTGATTTTAATTAGGCTTAGGATATTTATGCACTTGGATGATTTTTGGGCTAAGGACGAGTGATGAAATCCCGACCTTATCTTTTTAATGGGTTCAGCCCTTAGATTATTTTATGCAAATGCTTTATACTATATGCAACAATCAAGAAGATTTTTAACATTTTATGTCATGACATTAAATTGCATTTGAATAGTTGATCAAGCAAACTAGCTAAATTTTTTTATTTATTTATTTATTTATTTTTTTATTATTTTAATTAATAATTTTTTTTTTAATTTTTTAAAATAAGAGTAAAATTATAATCTAGGAAAAATAGGACTAGTATGAGCAAAACAGGAAAATTACTTTAAATACTCACGGCCAGAGTTCGTTCACTCCGGGAATCCAAAAATGTGATCTTGATCTTCCTCGTTACTGGTCCTGCTTTGTATCGTCCTTGAATCTGAAAAGATTTGAAATTTCAGCTGTGTTAAAAATAAAGAAAAATTGAAGAACTAGAAATAGAAATTTTCAGCCTTGTTCTCGTTCGCACGTTGCAAATCCCCGGCAACGGCGCCAAAAACTTGCTACGTCTTTAATCTTGCTCTTTTAAAAAGGAAAATTAAATGTAGAATACCCCAAGTATAGGGTGTAGCAAAATAATATTCTCGGTGAGTCCGAGATCGTATCCACAGGGATTTGACTATGAACAAAAAACTAAAGGCTAATTTATATTCAGCTTGGAATAACTAAGGCATCGGGATTCAGCTTAGTACTTCTTCATGCATTTCTTTTAATCACCTATTACCTCAGTTAGATCTGAGTGAAGACCTAAGTGGAAAATAAAGCGGTGAAAATCATAAATAAATGGATCTTTATGGACAGTATTCAATTAATTTTACTTTAGACTATAGGGGTTTCTAAGCATCTGCTATACCCTGGGAGAAATAACAGATCAAACAAATGTATAAGTTTAAAGTAATTCCTAAACATTCACTGCACATAAATGATATTAAAATTTAATTGATGATTAAAAGAATACATGAAAAAAATACTAGGCTATTCCCTAGCCTTAGCTAAAAGAGATTTAGCTATCCATATGAGATGCAAGCATTTTTATAAAAGGGATTAGCATAGAGTAAATAAAATAAAGCATAAATCCCTTTTTCTTTTCTTTTTTTTTTGGTTTCCTTTGGTTGAGAAAACAGAGTGCTCTGTTTTCTCTTCTCTCTTGCGTCTCCTCCTCCTCTCACCCGGCTGGCTCCCTTCCTCTTCCGTCACGGCAGCTGGCCTCCTCCTCTTCTAGAACAGCCCCCTGGTCACCTCTCTCCTTTCTGGCCTCTCCTCCTTTTCCAGAATCGACTGAGGAGATGGATTGGAAGAGGAGGTGCAGATTTTGTGCTTCTGTCCCCTCTTTGCTCCGTCTCTCCCTTCTTGATCCGTGACCTCCCTTCGCCTCCTCTTTTTCCTCCACCGGATGTAAGATCCATCCCCTCTCTCTTCTTCACCTGGGTCCTTTTATAGGCTGCGGTTGCTTGGGACGGTTTTGAACACTGATGAGACGCGGCTTGGAGATGGGAAGTTGCTGGGAAACCATGGGTGTTGGGAAGACTCCTCAGATGGCTGGAATTTATTCGCTGGGAAGGGAGTGGAGGACTCGGCTGGATGAAACGATCGAATGCCACGACGCTTGGGATGCTCTTCATGGCTGGGATGGTTCTCTGTTGCTTGGAAGCCGAAAGAGCTTGGGGAGTTGCTTCACGGATGAAAGAAAAAGCCGGTTTGGCTTAGGTCCCTTGGGTTTGATTTAGGTCCCATGGGTTTGATTTAGGTCCCATGGGTTTGATTTAGGTCCCATGGAGGAGATGCCATGATGCTTGGAAAGCCACATGGACAGTTTTGATGATGCTAGGAAGCTCCACGATGCGGGCATTTGTGCTAGCTGAAACATGTGGTTACAGTGATATGGATTTCATGCGAATGACGGGCGACGTGAGGCTCAGATGAGACGCTAAGGATTTGTTGAGCTCGAACTACTGGGCATTGGGCTAAAATCCAGCATTATAGGGTCTTTTGAATTACATGCACTCAGACACAGATAAAGCATTAATTAATTAATTTTATTAATAAAAATTAGCTATAATACTAATTAAGATAATATGAAAATTTTACTTTTGTACTCTCATCACGGCCCTCCGAAGCTTAAGTCAGAGGGGGCTAATATGTGGGGGGAGTAAAGGAGGAGAATGTTTGTTCTCTCTTTTTTGTGTATATCTGTGTCCGTTCCCTTCTCTTTCCCACCAGGTTCCCTTTTTGTAGAAAGGTATCACGTTACCTGGGAGGGGGCAAGGGGATTTGTCTTCTTTCGTGATAATTGGGCACGATCATGCTTATTAATGGCATTGTGGAGAATAAGGCCGGATCAGGCCGGAGTCAGGGAGCTGTCACGATTGATCGGACCCGTTGGGGTGGTTGAACCGCCGGCCGTGGTGGGCCTGGGGTTCGTAGATGGCAAGTGCATTGATTGCTGAGTGAACCAGTGGTCAGGAAGAGCCATGTGCTTTGATGGTTCAGTGATCCGGAGATCACCTTGAGCCGTGTTCATTTAATGACTGAGTGCATCGGAGGCCTGAGGGGGTCTCATGCATTAATGATAGGGCGTGCCGAATGCCTGCGGAGATCTTGTGCCTTGATGACTTGAAGATGGTGGCAGATTGTAGTGGAGTTATGTATTTAGTTGTCAGATCCTTTAGAGGGTTAGGCGGAGATCGGATATTTGGCTAAGGCACGGGTCCGGCACGGGTGCCGAGCCGAGCTGGTTGCTTAGTGGAGTGTCCTGTGGCGGGGTTGCCTCTCTGGTCGGCGCTCTGTAATCGAGCGCCTCTCTGGTCGGCGCTTTCTAGTCGAGCGCCTCTGGTCGGCGCTCTTTGGTCGAGCGCCTCTCTGGTCGGCGCTCTGTGGTCGAGCGCCTCTGGTCGGCGCTCTGTGGTCGAGCGCCTCTGGTCGGCGCTTTCTAGCCGAGTGCCTCTCTGGTCGGCGCTTTCTAGTCGAGCGCCTCTGAGGAGGAATGACTTGGGTTTTTCCCCCAACACTACCCCCCGACTTCCAAGTTCCAGCTGGTTGCCAGCTTGAGCGCGGGAAGTAGTTTTAGTTGGGTCATTATGAATTATGAAAATTTTAAATTATCGCACGTTTCGAATTATCGGGCGCTTCGAGGTGCCATTAATAGGCGGCGTCTCTTCTTTTCCGAAATGCCTCATTATTGGGACACCTTCTTCGAAGCGTCCTCGCGTCGTGGGCTTATGATGGGGCCGTACGATCCGACGGGGCGCTTCTGTGTTCGAAGCGTCAGCTCGAATTAAATGGGGCGCTCCGTCTTTTGGGCCGACACGCGTCGTAATCCGAACGGGGTGCAGTGTTTTTCTCGCTGATCTGGGCCGTTGGAGGGGTCTATTTAAATTCTCACCTGGCCTCTCGTTCTTTTCTTATTGTCTTCTTCCTTCAGCTTTTCTCAGTCCGAAGTTTCCTTTCTCCGGCATTTTTTACAGGTCCCTTTTCCTCTCGGTCTTTTTCTCTTTCTTCCTCCTAATGGGTTCCGGTCCGAGTGAAGTCGAGTCTACCATGGGTGTACTGGAGGTCGAAATGACCGAGGAGTGGTTTTTCTCTTTACAAGGGTTCCGTTTGGAGCCCGCCAGGCGGGGGGATCGGGTAACTGATCCTCCGGTAGGCCGGATTGGAGTGTACTTAGAGGCACTCTGGGCCGGCCTACGATTTCCTCTTCACGGGTTCGTGAACGAGTTGCTGACGGAATACCAATTGGTTCCGGCGCAGCTTGCTCCGAATGCCTGGAGGACAGTGGTCGGTTTCCTGTCGTTGTGTTTAGCGTACGGGATTCCGACCTCTGTCAACGTTTTCCGGCGACTTTTTGTGTTGAAGTCGAATCCGGGAGACGGAGAGTGGCTCTACATCGCCCTTCGGGCGGGTCGGCCACTCTTTCAGGGCGCTCCTTCGTCCATTCATGACTGGAAGAAGAAGTTCTTCTTTCTAGGTTCTGAACGGACATGGGGGTTTGATCCTAGGTGGGGGCCAACCCAGCTCAGGTCCGTCAACAAAGTCCCCAAGCTTTCTCCGCGCGAGCAGGGGATCATCGACACCATCCGCAGCCTCGAGGACGGTATTTTACTGAGCGGCCTCATAAGTGAGGACGCTCTAGTGAACGTTGGCCTGAG
Source organism: Phoenix dactylifera (assembly GCF_009389715.1). Lineage (NCBI taxonomy): Eukaryota > Viridiplantae > Streptophyta > Magnoliopsida > Arecales > Arecaceae > Phoenix > Phoenix dactylifera. The sequence continues at coordinate 4,317 of NW_024068530.1, read as the reverse complement.
CTCGGCGCGTCCTCAGGGTAAGGGTAACAGTTTACAGTTCTAAATTCTAATCCTGCTCGTCCTTGCAGATATCGCAAAGATGGTGACCAAGAGCGAGGTTCTATACGCCCGGTTCCAGAAGAGGGCGGCCGAGCTCTCGGGAGAACCAACCGAGCCGAGAAAGAAGGCGAAGATCTCGGCGACCGCAGCAGTCGAGGTGGGCGCCCCTCGCCCCGCGCGCTCCGAAGCTGGTCGGGGGGAGGGCGCGGGCTCTAGTGGAGCTACGGTGGCGCTCCCGTGCCCGGCGCCAATTTCACGGGTCCCTGGTCGGCAGGAAGCCCCAATCGCCGACCAGGGGGGAAGTTCAGCGGGTTTGGCGCTTGCGCGCTCCGCTCCGGTTTTGCGGCAGTCAGATCGGCCGCCTGTCCGACCCCAGCCCTCCAGTTCCGAGCCGGGGAGCAGCCAAGGAGCTGCGGGGTCGGCTCCGCCTAGGCCAGCCGAAGTCGGCCTTTCGGGCCCGTCGGGCTCACGGGAGCGGGTGCCTTACGCTCCCGCCTGGTCGGTCTTCGAGGGCGATTCGGCTCTCGATAATTCCCAAGTGGCGCGCGAAGTATTTCGGGTCGCGCTACTTCCGGCCGACCAGGCCAAAATACGGTCCATGAACTACGGCGCCTTCATGGACTCCACTCTTTGTTCTGCCGTCCGGGTAAGTTAGTCTTCCTGTTTGTACAGTTATGCAAGTTTTATTTTTAGTTTCTCACGTTTCTCACGTCTCTTTTAGAGCATCTGCACGAGACGGAGATGCTGATGCACATAGTGCAAGACTACCGGGAGCGGGCCCGGGGGCATCAGCGGGGGCACGAGGAGGCCGAGGCAAGGTGCCAGGCGTCCGAGGCCGAGCGCCAGGCGCTCCAAGTAAGGGTGGGAGCGGTCGAGGACGAGGTCCGAGCTCTGACTGCCGAGCTCGAAGAGGAGAAGGGCGCGCACACTCTGGCCAGATCCGAAGTGCGCGCCACTGAGGCTCGTCTGGCCGAGGCCGAGCTGGCGCTGGCTATCCGCGAGCAGGAGGTGGGGAACGCCCGCCTTAAAACCTTGGAGCTCGAGCGGGAAGTAAAAAACCTCAAGCGGAAAGCCGCGTATCACGAGGCTCGGGAGCAGGCCCAAGACGCGGTTAGGCTCTTTTGCGAGTCGGAGGAGTTCCGTGACCTTCTGGAAGAGGAAGGTGTGAACGAGCTGATCCAAGGCTTCAAAGACTTCCGCAACCAATTGCGGAGGCTCCTTCCTGACTTTGACCTGAACCTGCTCAGACCAGGAGCAGGGGTCGAAAGGTCGGAGGCGGAGGCAGAAACTCCGGAGGCCGACCAGGGAGGTCTGGCCGAGGCGGCCGAGGCTGTCCCCGAGGTCACCGAGACGGCCTCCGAGGCTGTTCCTGGTGCTGCCGAGGCTGCCGAGGAAGAGGCTTTGATCGCAGAACCGGCCATTCCTGAAGTCGCCGAGCCGGAGCCTTAGTATAGTTTTTTTTTGTAAGTCGGGATGGCCCCCACACTTGTTAAGGCCGAGCCCGAGCTTTGTACTTAGCCTACGGGTTTTTTGAAATGAATATACATATTTATTATAACTTGCAGCTTGGCTTGTGCTTTGGTTGACTTAGATTTCTTTCACTTGGATCCGCTTTTAGGCTCCAAGGAATTGGGCTCTACGGCCCCAACTTCGTTCGCCACATAGTTGGACTTGCGTTTAGGCTTGGCACAGCCGAGCTTAGGTCCGAGTTTCCGTTGCTCGGTCCTAAGATCAGTAATATAGCGACGCTTATGTTTAGGATGCGTTTGGGCTTGGGGGGTCTTTTCGAGCTTAGCTCAGAGTTCGACCGAGCCCTAGGACTAGGGTCACTAGATTTAAAGTTCCTAGTGAACTTTGGGCCCGGATCTCGGGTTGCCGAGGCGGATGATCGGATTTTTTCCGACATACGAGTTGAACGCTTGTCAGCTTGAGATGGGAATTCATCGAGCTGACGACATGGACTAAGCTTGCCATTGAACGGTGCACGTAGGAGGGGTGAGGCCGAGCGATGATTGGCCCAACCAGGTACCTCGACGATGGTCAGGGGTTCATTCAGGTAGTTAATTAACCAAGAATGAAAATAAATGAGAATGTAAAGATATTAATTGAATGGGTACCTGGTACCGTGAGTGTTCTTACGCCGAGGCTGTAAACTTCGCCTGGCGACTGAAGACGCTCCTCTGCTCAGAGTCCGTTCTTTGGGGACGCCGGCAAAGAGGAATCCAAGAACGAAAATAACCGAGATTATGTAAAGACATTAATTGAATGGGTACCTGGTACCGTGAGCGTTCTTACGCCGAGGCTGTGAACTTCGCCTGGCGACTGAAGACGCTCCTCTACTCAGAGTCCGTTCTTTGGGGACGCCGGCAAAGAGGAATCCAAGAACGAATATAACCGAGATTATGTAAAGACATTAATTGAATGGGTACCTGGTACCATGAGCGTTCTTACGCCGAGGCTGTGAACTTCGCCTGGCGACTGAAGACGCTCCTCTGCTCAGAGTCTGTTCTTTGGGGACGCCGGCAAAGAGGAATCCAAGAACGAAAATAACCGAGATTATGTAAAGACATTAATTGAATGGGTACCTGGTACCGTGAGCGTTCTTACGCCGAGGCTGTGAACTTCGCCTGGCGACTGAAGACGCTCCTCTGCTCAGAGTCCGTTCTTTGGGGACGCCGGTAAAGAGGAATCCAAGAACGAATATAACCGAGATTATGTAAAGACATTAATTGAATGGGTACCTGGTACCGTGAGCGTTCTTACGCCGAGGCTGTGAACTTCGCCTGGCAACTGAAGACGCTCCTCTGCTCAGAGTCCGTTCTTTGGGGACGCCGGCAAAGAGGAATCCAAGAACGAATATAACCGAGATTATGTAAAGACATTAATTGAATGGGTACCTGGTACCGTGAGCGTTCTTACGCCGAGGCTGTGAACTTCGCCTGGCGACTGAAGACGCTCCTCTGCTCAGAGTCCATTTTTTGGGGACGCCGGCAAGATAGAAGAATCCAGTGTTGCAAATCATGGGCTTTTCGTTGATCACGAACAGGAGATTGAGTCGAGCTCTGTGACCAATGGAGAACACATCCCGAAATATCGGGGCATCCCGACCGTGGTCGGGGTAGGAGAACGAGCCGAGCTCGTTGGCCGATGGAGAACGAGCCGAGCTCGTTGGCCGATGGAGAACGAGCCGAGCTCGTTGGCCGATGGAGAACGAGCCGAGCTCATTGGCCGATGGAGACCGCATTCCGAAGTATCGGAGCATCCCGACCGTGGTCGGGGTAGGAGAACGAGCCGAGCTCGTTGGCCGATGGAGAACGAGCCGAGCTTGTTGGTCGATGGAAACCGCATCCCGAACTCACGAACATCTTCAGGGAGTCCACGTAGGTACTCTATCATCCCGAAATATCGGAGCATCCCGACCGTGGTCAGGGTAGGAGAACAAGCCGGACTCGTTGGTCGATGGAGAACGAGCCGGGCTCGTTGGCCGATGGAGAACGAGCCGAGCTCGTTGGTCGATACCGCAAGTATCGGGGCATCCCGACCGTGGTCGAGGTAGGAGAACGAGCCGAGCTCGTTGGCCGATGGAGAATGAGCCGAGCTCGTTGGCCGATGGAGAACGAGCCTGGCACCATGAGACAATTAGGAAAATTGGTGAGTTCGAACAAGTACACAAACCATCATGAAATGAAATTTATGGTTGAATAGTGGGGGACCCCTTGGGGTCCTACTGGTAGTACACGCAGAGATTTTCAGAACTCCAGCTTCGTGGAATGGGAGTCCCATCTAGAGACTCTAGCTTATAGGTTCCGGGCGGCGGATGCGCGTGATTCGGTAAGGTCCTTCCCAATTTGGAGCCAGCTTTCCTTGCTCAGTTGGTCGGGAGGCCTCGGCTCTCCTAAGGACAAGGTCTCCTGCTTTGAAGGATTTGACTTTGACCCTGGCATTGTAGTACTGTGCTGTCTTTTGCTGGTACCTCGCCATGCGAACTCGGGCGGCCTCCCTTGTTTCCTCGATCAGATCGAGGTTGTTCCTGAGCTGTGAGGAGTTGGAGCTGGCTTCATGATGCTCCACCCTTGGAGAAGGGAGTCCGATCTCCAACGGGATGACAGCTTCCGTTCCGTACGTTAGATTTGTGGAGTGATTGATTAAAACCCTATTTGATTTTGATGAGATCAAAGCAATTGAGTATATTTCTTGTTTACTAATGAATTCAATTAAGTGTTTTAGTGAAAATCTTGTCTAAGTGTCTCAAGACTTGGTTCATAATTTTTGGATAAG